>NW_010358600.1:0-2587 GCF_000414095.1 Morus notabilis | reverse complement strand
AAATATGACCAAAAACTACATGTAACCAACTATTCTTTTCTGAAAAAATTGGGGTTCCAATTTCGGGAGCTTCCATGAGATTTGTCAGATTTTTGGCGGTGGCCCTTCAGCCCTGCTGGTATTGTGATCCCAGTTTGGTGCCCGAATGGTTTTAAGCACCTGCACATGGTAGGCCACGAGTTCAGCAAAAGATAAACAACAACAGTGATAACACTTTCAAATCAAAAAGTAATTTTTACAATCATAGCACTGGTTAAAAAAGGTAAAAAAAGTAGGACAATGATATAAAGAAACGCTTCTTTTTTCTTTCTTTTTATGTTAAGCTTTAATCTTATATATGCACGTCATGGATCTAACAATATATTATCTGTCAATCAATCACAAAAGGCTAGGTTAGAAAAAACCACAAAAACGATAGTAAATGCTTGGATTATCCTCCTTCTGGGTAAAAAAAAAACCTAATTATATACATATACGCGTTGATGTTGACATTCATTTTGCCGTTTACGAAACTTCACCTATATCAGTTCTTGATGTTGCAATTTCATGTGTGGCTATATGATTTTTCAGACGTTCCATCAAAAAAGGAAAATAAAATTATTCAAATTGGACAGCTGCCGGCATTTTGATATTGTGGGAATGTGGTTAAGGGTCCATTTAGTTCGCTAATTTAAATTTTTAATTTGAGTTAAGATGTAATTTTATATGAGGGTTTTTTATTATAATAAAAAAGTTAAATGTGACTGTTTGTAAGAAATTTTTACTGTAACAAAATTCAAATTTTAAGAGACGTTTGGTTCATGAATTAGAATCATGTGATTAGAACTATTTTATATTTACGTATATTTTTTGTGAGGGAAAATACTGTAGCGAATCATGAATCACGATTCAAATCATAGTTTGAATTCTCTAACCAAACATCCTCTTAAACTCGAATCAATAAAATAAACGGGACCTAAATATATTAACTTATTGAATTCAACAATTACCGTTCAATTTATGAAATTTAAAACAGCGTTTAACTAATCATGTTATCGTGATATAACTTTAAAAATAGGTAAAACTTCAAAAATATATTATCTCTCTTTTAACTATCACGGGACTCTCAGTCTTCACATCATGACCTTTCACCTCTTTTTAAATAATTTTGTGAATTTCGAGTCATAAATTTTCGTGAAGGCTAGCTGTTACTCTATTCTTTTTCGTTTTTGTTATATTTTTTAATTATTTTGCTTCTAAACTGGTTTTCTAATTACTTTGATTTCCTCTAATTATTTGACCCCTCCTACACAACTGCAATCTCCTTATTTTTACCGTTTCATAAACCGACGCTATATATTTAATATTTATCAATAATGATCTTGTTACCGCTTGTCCTTTTGTGCACGTATAATAAAATTTGGATACTGTTAATAGGAAAGGAATCGAAAGCTTATTCCGACAACAGCCAAAACAGTCGCTGGGGATTCGATTCCAGGTTTGTTTGATTACCCTACTCTAACAGCTCCTTCTGGGTTGTATATAAAATATACATATTTTTCAGTTTAAACCGAACATTTTAACAGTACAACAATTAATCAATTGTGGTGAATATTTATCATAATGATTCTGTCTTAGGTCTTTTTGAGATTCGGTAAGGATGTAATTGAATGTTTGAAATTTTGAATCCCATCAACCTAGTAGCTGTTAACCTTTAGGTATCTCCACACCTCTTTAGCCAATAAAATGTCTTGTTTTGCTGCCATAATAAAATAGGTAGTGTTTTTCCGTTAGTCCGCCCTATTAATAGCCACGGTTTTTAACCGTTATATCTGATCAAAATCACATCATATTAAAAAGATATGCTGAATAAACATATGCTGATGGCTGAAAAGTAAAAGACGACCAGTAATCTATTTTTATGGGGACTAATACATGATCATGGATATGAAATTTTAATGACAAATCGAATTCACAACATGCCTTACAAACATAGGTAATGAAAAAGTACACAATTTCACAATCTATGTTCAAAGGTTTGAGTTCTAACATACAATATAACCTACATCACAATTCCACAACGAAAAAAAAAAAGAAAAGAGGGAAACCCAAATTCGCAATATCTATTTCCAAACAAAGCTGATGAAAAAAAAAACCATTATCCGCAATATATGTCTAAATCTTTGATTATTAACATAACCTAAATCATAGCCTAGCTATATAATTTCGTTTTTAATCAGCTTTTTCATACATTTTTTTTTTCCAGCTTAGAGGTGAGACAATTCGAACTTTATATTTTAAGATGGAATCAAATGTAAAATTACTGTTAGATTATACTTACAACCACCATATTTTCACACTTTAAATTAATCAAATAGGCTTTGATGTTTAAAATAAGTGCTTTCATGTTTTTTCCACCTTAATTCCACAATCCACAATCCAATTAAGATATTCCACAATTCACGATCTAATTCATATATTTAGACGCACAATAAAAGGCCCTTTAACTTTTTTTTTTTAAACGTCGTTCTTATGATAAGGACGTATCTTTATTATTAGGGATAACAAAAAATTAAGGGAAAACCAAAATTTGCAATATATATTGCAA
>NW_010358599.1:0-1474 GCF_000414095.1 Morus notabilis | reverse complement strand
CTAAAAGTAAGGTTATTTTATCGATTTAAATTTTTAATTTTAATATTATCGTAGTTAAAAATTTTTATAAAAAATTACATTTAATTTTTTATTACAGTAAAATTTTTTTATAAAATTATATCTCAGTTTAAATTAAAAATTATAATTGAGATGTAATTTTATGTGTGAGTTTTTTACTGTGATAAAAAAAAGTTAGATGTGATTTTTTGTAAAAATTTTTAATTATAGCAGTATTAAAATTAAAAACTCGAATTAACAAATTGAACAAAGTCTGAGAAATCAACTTTTTATTAATTTGGCGTTTTTTTTTTGGGGGGCAAACTATTATCCTATTCATATGGGGTGGGTTGCCCTTTGTGGGCAATTCTTTTGGACTCTTTGAAACATAGTAATTGCTATTTTGTCGTTCTTTGTTGTTCTATAAGGGAAGTTCATTTAGTGGACGTTTTAATTTATGAATTTATAATTATTCTTGTTTTATGTGTGTTTTTTTGTGAAAAAAAATACTATAGAGAATTATGAATCATGATTTAGAATCAAAGATGAATACACTAAACAAACATCTCCTTAACGTTTTGAGTATATGCTATGTCTACTGAGTTTGAGCCAAATGTCATTCTTCTTTTCACATTTATCTTCCAAATACATTCTTCTCATAATTTATTTCAACTATATGCCATACTTAGTATGATAATAAAGAAACTAAATGAGAATTCTACGATACCACTGTCACATTTCTAGTGGATTGTGTCATTTTGTATACTTTTATTTAGGTATAATTTTAATTACATCTAACGTTTAAAAAATGTACACTATCGGTGAATATAACTTGCCATTAAAACTCCTAAAATAATAGAGATTATTTGTTTTGATTGAGATAAAGAGATAATGATGTTGGATAAAATCTCGTCAAAGTTAGGGAAAAAAAAATAAAAATAAAAATAAAACTAAGCCGTAGTCATCAACATTACTCATATTTAAACAATTAAAAATTTTCATATAAATTATACACATCTGACATCCCTTCTCAATCATAATCTGCTGTCTATGGCAATATATAATTAATTGAACCATAGAATTAATCACTCTCTTGACGATACATTGCACTTTCAAAATTACTAATCTCGTGTTCTTTTACAACAAATCGCGTTTAAACTTACTTCCATGACTTAGTAAAAAATGTACAAGGTTTTTTAAGGATAAAATAGAAAAAAAAAATAACTTTATGAGGAGGAATAAAACAAAAATTAAAATCTTAAACGCAATTATAGTAATTTCTTATCGAAAAGATTTCTTTAACAAAAGACAAATATAGTATATTAAAGTTCCGTTTATTTTAACAATTTGAGTTTAGAATTCGAGTTTTGCTATAGTAAAAAACTTTAAGAAACAGTCACGTCTAATTTTTATGCTACAGTAGAAAATTCTCACATAAAATTACATCTTAACTCGAATTAAAAATTCAAATCAACGA
>NW_010358598.1:0-1088 GCF_000414095.1 Morus notabilis | reverse complement strand
AGCTCATTAAGAGTACAAGAACAACTTGGTACCACGTCATCAACATTTAGCAACAAAAAATCGACTTTTTAAGAAGCTTCAAGAATGTTCAAAGAGACTTTGTAGCATAATGTTATAATAGTACGAGGGTCACCTACATTAGTGACATTAAACTTAATGATGAGTTTACTGAGGTGGCGTTTTGACATGTATAGTTTACCGAGGTGACATCGATTTTGTATTGCTAGTCTTATAAACCTCTATATTTTTCTCATCATTAAGTTATTTAATGGATGGTGCAACGATAATTTATTTTTATCATTATAATTATTTTGAATTAAAAGGTAAATTTTCTTTAGAAAATAAGTGAAAAATAATGCCATAATATGTGTAAAAATACTGGGTGATTTATCTATTTTGTATTGCTATGATATGGATAAAAATGTCGGAATTTTTTTTTTAAAAGTATACGCAAACTGAAAAATATTAATGCACTTGTTGGAAAGAAAGACCGTTCGGTCAGTCCTCATTGTGTGCAGACCAATCAAGTTTTGAAGATATCAAAAACTTTAGATTTGTCTCTTCCAATTGCCGGAACAACATCGGAGTGTTAACGGAGGTGGACACGGGGGACTATGGACGACGATGAGGCGGTGGGCAAGAATGGGGAGGGGATGTTTTCTTTGGAGAGGTTTTTTTTTTTTTTGAAGAAGAAGATGAGTTTTTTTTTTAATATTTGTTTTTCCTTTTTAGGAAGATTTTCTGATATTTTGGTGTATCGGTAGGTTAAGTTTTTATAACCGTTAAATCTGTATACTTTTTAACTTTTACGTAATTTTATGCACATTAAATAGTTAAAAAAAACTTAACATACCGGTACAACAACGTACCAGAGAATGTCCTTTCTTTTTATTAATCCTTTTATTAATTATGATCAATGAGGCTTCAGGCTGTGCCTAGGGAGAAGAGGCTTCCGTCCAATCCTTACGGAGTCGAGGCTTCTCAATATCAAGAAAGTGTTTAAGGAGTCGATGCTTCGTAAGACTAAGTGTTTAAGGAGTCGAGACTTCGCAAGGCTTCAAGAAGTGTTCAAGGAGACGAAGCTTCAG
>NW_010358597.1:0-2551 GCF_000414095.1 Morus notabilis | reverse complement strand
CAGGACAAGCAAGTCCCTGGTCCAATACAAGCATTGTTGCAACAGTACCCCACAGTTTTTGAGATGCCCGATGGGCTGCCCCCCCAGCGGAGACGTGACCATGCAATTATTCTCAGAGAAGGGACATCCCCCATCAGTTTAAGGCCATATAGATACCCTCAAGCCCAAAAGGATGAGATTGAACGCCTGGTTAGGGAGATGTTGCAATCCGGAATCATACAAGATAGCTCCAGTCCATTCTCTAGTCCGGTACTGCTCGTTAAAAAGAAAGATGGTAGCTGGAGGTTTTGCGTGGATTACCGCGCCCTTAATCAAGCAACGGTGCCGAACAAATTTCCCATACCGGTCATCGACGAGTTACTCGATGAACTACATGGGGCTTGTATTTTTTCGAAGTTAGACCTCAAATCCGGTTATCACCAGATTTGGGTGCGAACGGAGGATGTGCCGAAAACCGCCTTCCGGACTCACGAAGGGCATTACGAGTTCTTGGTGATGCCGTTTGGGCTCACCAACGCACCGGCGACTTTTCAATCATTGATGAATGAAGTTTTTAGAGCCTTCTTGCGGAAATTTGTCCTAGTCTTTTTCGACGACATCCTTGTGTATAGCGTGAGCTTGGAGGACCACGAAAGGCATTTGGCTCAGGTGTTAGAAGTGCTGCAGCAACACCATTTATATGCCAATAGGAAGAAATGCAGTTTTGGCCAATCGCAATTGGAGTACCTTGGCCACATTATTTCAGAAAAAAGGGTGGCAGCGGATATGAAGAAGGTGGCAGCCATGTTGACATGGCCAACCCCATCATCCCTTCGGGAACTTCGGGGTTTTCTGGGCTTAACGGTATTATGAGAAATTCGTCCAGGGATATGGCAGCATTGCTTGGCCCCTGACGGTCCAACTTAAAAAAGACAATTTTGGTTGGTCACCGGAGGCTGACCAGGCTTTCCTCCAGCTTAAGCAGGCCATGTCTTCTGTACCCGTGTTGGCTCTGCCAAATTTCTCTCAGCCGTTTGTGGTCGAAACGGATGCTTCGGGTTATGGGCTGGGGGCAGTTTTATCTCAGAACCAGCAGCCAATTGCCTGTTTTAGCCATGTTTTGTCTCCTCAAGGTCGCTTGAAGTCGATCTATGAACGAGAGCTCATGGCCACAGTCCTCGCCATCCAGAAGTGGCGTCCTTACTTGCTTGGGCGGCGGTTCATTGTTCGAACCGACCAAAGTAGCTTGAAATATTTACTCAAGCAGCGGTTGGTAAGCTCGGAGCACCAACGTTGGCTTTCCAAACTCCTAGGGTACGATTTTGAGATTCAATACCGTTTCGGAGCGGGTAATAAGGCTACCGATGCACTTTCCCGAATAACTCCTGCTTCCTCATCTACTCTTTCACTTCTGTCGGTTCCAGAACCCTTGGATATGACGGAGTTGCAGCATCAAGTAAACCAGGATGCACGCCTCTACCAAATCAAGGACACAATTCATCCGAATCCGATGGCTTATCCAGGTTTCTCCATCGAGCGTGGCCGGTTGTTGTTCAAAGACCGCATGGTTATCTCCAAAGCCTCTCCTTTTGTTCAAACATTGCTTCGAGAGTACCATGACAGCCCAATGGGGGGACACTCGGGGGTGTTCAGGACATACAAGCGGTTGGCCGTGGAATGGTATTGGCTGGGCATGCAGCGTGATGTCCAGACATATGTAGCTCAGTGGCCCACTTGTCAACAAAACAAAAATCAATCATTATCACCAGGGGGGTTGTTACAGCCCTTACCTCTACCAGACAAGGTATGGGAGGATGTGTCGATGGACTTCATCGAAGGGTTGCCTAAATCGGAGGGGTACGACTCCATTTTTGTAGTCGTGGATCGCCTCAGCAAGTATGGCCATTTTATTGCTCTGCGTCATCCTTATACAGCATCCTTATACAGCTCACTCGGTTGCTCAAGTATTCATGGCCGATGTGGTCCGGTTGTATTCCTCGTTCCATCGTCTCCGATCGCAACAAGGTATTTCTGAGCACTTTTTGGTCCAAACTTTTTCGTTTGCAGGGGACTGTTCTCAAACGCAGCACAGCGTATCACCCCCAAACGGACGGCCAAACTGAGGTGGTGAACCGGTGCATTGAAGCTTACCTTCGTTGTTTTGCTTCGGACAAGCCCCGCCAATGGAAAAAGTGGTTGGCCTGGGCGGAATATTGGTATAACATGTCCTTCCATTCAGCGGCACAAACCACATCGTTTCGCATCCTCTATGGGCGTGACCCGCCGGCTCTGGTTCGTTACAGCGCAGGAACTACCACAGTTTCTTCTGTTGAGCAGCAGTTGGCCTCCCGGGATGGCGTGCTTGACGAGCTCAAACACCATCTGGTCTGTGCTCAAGAGCGCATGAAGAGGGAAGCGGACAAGCACCGCCGGCACGTACAGTTTGCAGTTGGGGATGGTTTACCTCAAGCTTCGCCCTTACCGGCAGCGGACGCTGGCCACTCGGCGCAATGAGAAGCTGGTTCCCCGTTTCTATGGTCCGTATGAAGTTGTAGCACGAGTGGGCATCGTG
>NW_010358596.1:481-868 GCF_000414095.1 Morus notabilis | reverse complement strand
AGCATGCGCGCAAAGCGTGCGACCAGTGTGCGGCCAACGCGCACCCCATCACGTGCCCCAGTGCGCGCCCAGCGCGCCCCAAGTATGCGACCAGTGCGCGGCCAACGCGCTCCCCAGCGCGCGGCCAGAGTGTGCAGCAGGCAACCCAGATTCAGGAATTGGACCCCGAATGGACCCAAGGTTTTCTAAAATCCTCGTAATGCATGCCGACAGACTCGGAAGAGTTCCGGACCCCGAAGAAGGTGAAATCTGACCCGAAGACGAAGAACGAAGCCAAGGAATGAAGAGTTCAAGAATCGAATGGAAGAAAATAATTATTGTAATTATTTATTTTTTCGATTTGGTTGTGATTTATAATTTCCATGGGACCCGGTCAAATCCATCTCA
>NW_010358596.1:0-360 GCF_000414095.1 Morus notabilis | reverse complement strand
GCATTTATTATTATTTATTATAAAAGGGTTTTAGAAAAATAAAATAAAATAAGAACCATGCGCTAAAATCGATTTAATATGATTAAATTGATTTAAGTTGCAAAATTGATTTGCAAAATAATGTTACATGTGAAATTGAATTTAAGAGTTAAATTTTAGAATTTCACATATCCGAAAAATAAATTATTTATTTTTCGATTTGAAAACCATAAGATGTTTTTCAAACAAAATACATATTTGCAACATAATGAGTGGGAGAGGGTTGTTTGATAATACGACCCACTGGTCTCCACCGTTAGCGCAATACCGTAAGATCCGGAGAGGGGCTTTACGGCGACATTGAATCGCCCTCCCAAAGGA
>NW_010358595.1:756879-767525 GCF_000414095.1 Morus notabilis | reverse complement strand
AAAGTAATTGTTAAAACTTTATCTTTTATCCCATAAAAATTTAAAATTTTCATTATAGTTGAAAAAATAACAGTTGTGTTATGAGAAAATGGACATAAACGAAAACCTATTATTCTCTTCTGTAAAACTCATTCCTCATCAACATAATGCGCCGTGATGCATAAATATCCAATTTTATTACACCGCTCTCAAAGATCAAAAGTACAAGATATTATAACATAAAAGACCTAAAATTATCAACTAGAGATTGTCTCGTTGCAAAAAACTTTCATTCAATCAGATCAAGTTGTGTTTCTACTTAACTGTTTAAATTGTGGGTAGAAGGCCGTCTGTATGAATTCTTCAAACGCTGCATCATCTGAAAAAGACAAAGGTAATTCGGCACTAGCTAAAAATTTAGCTAGTGCCTCACGAGCACAATGTGCATCGTATGTAAAATTTTGCAAACCTTGTGATGTGAGTAACAATGTTTGTTGGCGGGAGTCCACACTACCACCTTAGTGCAACGGTAGACATACTTTCCCATGTCTATCAAGATGGCTAGTACCCCCACCCTTTTTTATTAGAAAAGTATTTTTTTACAATATTTACATACCGCGTGAATTTATATTTCACCTGTTTTTGGATTTGGTCAGGCCTCCTCTGTGAAATGTTGCCATGCGGGAGCAGTTCGCGGTCTTCTTCCCCTGCCACATTGTCCAACTTCCTCATTGTGCACAGATTGATTATTAACCTGAACAGTTTCTGGTTCAGTGAGGTTGGAGTTGTGCATCAACATTTCATCCTCATAAAATGGTTCATCACCAAGCTCGGGGAGCTGATGCGTAAAAATTTATTCTATAAATTTTATTTCCGAGCGTACGGTGTCAAGTTTTGAGTATAGGGTGAGTGAGTATCGTCTCCACAGGGATTGGATTTAGAATTGCCGTTAAGTACCGTAATTATCGTAACTTAACTTTATCTAGGCAACCTAATAAAATGATAATTAAGAACAAAAACAAAATAAATATAAGAATAAAAATAAAGTATCTATACACAAATGGTCTAGGGACTTGATTTCGCTTTATTATTCCTATGTTCATCCTATTATGTAATCGCTAATCAATTCCGTTCAATTCATTAATCAAGGCTCTAATGTCACCTCGCAACCTCTCCCGAGTGCCTCACAAGGAACTATATTTAAATACCCAAAACAATATCCCTATTCGAAATGAATATTTAAACACAAATTAAGCTTTGCCTTTAGAATTAGAAAATAGGAATATTGATCGCCTCCCGGCCTCACAACGACCTAAATCCTAATTTGATTATCTAACCGTTGATTTCCTCCCGGTCTCACAACAACCTAGACTATGTTTCTCAAGTCTAGATAAAGAACTCAATCTCTCCCGAGCATCAAATTCGTAATCTAAAAATCATCTAACTCATTGGCCAAATAAATTAGAAGCATTAAGCATAGCGAAACATAAATGAATTGAAAACGAAATTAAATTAACAATTAACAAAATATTCAAAACATAGTTCAAATAAAACTACATCAAGTCCTAGATCTAATGTCTAGCTCAACATGAAAAAATAGATGAAAGAAGCTAAAACCCAAAATCCATTGAAGAGCTTCCTAAGGACCTCCAAGATGAAGGATTTCGGCCTCCTTTTGATGTTTTCTTCAATTTTCTGGGGCTCCCTTTCTCAAGTGGCATCTCTTTCCTTTTATACTACTCAGTTTTGGAGCTAGGGATTCAGACCCGCGCTGCAGCATGCGTGAAAACGCGCTGCGGCGCGCATTTTTGGAAGAAGAATCTCGCTGCTGGAAGCTGAGGTGCGCTGCAGCGTCTTTGGGTGCGCTGCAGCGCTCATTGGGCTAATTCCAGGCCTCTGGACGTGCTGCAGCGCCCATTGGGTGCTCTGTAGTGCACGGCTAAGCCTCTGGACGCGCTGCAGCGCGCGAGACTCTCCCTGGATGCGTTGTTTTCTTGCTCTCTAGTCTTTTTGCTTTCCTTTGCGCGCTGTAGCCCAACCCGCTTTATTGCATTCCAAAACCACTTCTTTTGTGCCTTAAAATCCTCTTTCGCCTCCTCTTGCCATTGATTAACAAGTTGAGCAAATATTCTTCTTTTCTTCATACAAAATCATCCAAGTTCGCATTTATTTATAATTCCTATAAAAAGCATACAAAAGACATTAAACTAACAACAATGCTTGAAAACTTACAAATATTCAAACTTAAAAGTACTTAATTTATTGATAGAAATACCCATCATCAGGAGCACAGGAAAATCAAGGAAATTTGATGCGGTTATTTTTGAAAAAAAAAATATATAAATTAATGTTAATTCGCTCATTTATAAACAATAAACAATATAAATAAACTCGAGAAATACAATATTATGTAACAAAATTGATAAGTATAATACCTTTTTTTTTCAAAATTTCTTCAAATTGATTGAAATTTGTAAATGAAAGAGCAAGAAAATGAGGAATCGAGAGAGAAAAACTTAAAATCGATATCGAAGAGACAAGATGAGAGATAAAATGAGAGTGAGATGAAGAGTTGAGAGTGAACAACTTATGATATTTCAATTAAGAGCTTATTTAATTATCACCTCTCGGTCTCAAATCAAATACAAAATCATGTAATAGTTGGCCAAACAATCACAAGCATTAAGAATAAATTGAAATACTCATCATATATGGATTAAACATCAATTACTTAAAAAGAACATTGAGAATATGAACATTCATAATCTGGCTACATCGTAGCCCTAGAAAAAGAAATTAGTTCATCTCTAAACTAAATATATTCCTAAACAAAGTCTTAATCATTGGAACAAAATGAAAAGAACTAGTTTGGAGTTGAATTGAAGTGTCTCCGTCTCCGGATTTTTGCTGTTGTTCTTCTCCGTACTCAATTCTCCTTTCTCTTCTTGAATCTCCTCTCAAAATTCAGCTGTCACTTTCCAGTCTAAAAGTCCCTTAAATTGCCCTAGAATCATCTATTTATTTATTTTGGAGCATTAGGGTCAACACGAGTAAGTTTTCTCACGATTAGCCTTCAAACGCGTCTTTTCTCGCGTCATAGCGCCGCGGCGCTGAGCTTCTAGCGCTGCGGCGCTTGCTGTGAAAAATCACGGGCACCAAAACGCTATCATGGGCACCAAAACGCTACCCATTCTGCCCTAATTCCCGGTTCCATAAACTGAGCGCCAAAATGCTACAAATTAGCGCCTAAGAGCTATGTTTGCTGTCTTTTTCCACCAAAAGTTATCCAAAACCTTCCAAATCATAGACTTTCACCTAACCTTCAAACAAAGAACGAAAACACACATAAAAACTAACAAAAACCTCGAAAACCAACTAGATATTAAGTGTAAAATGATACTAAATGAACGAGTAAAACTCACTCATCAAATACCCCGAAAACTTAATATTTTGCTAGTCCTCAGGCAAAACAAAAATTAAAGAAAGAAAACTAAAATAAACAAAAAGTAAAAACACGAATAATACGAAACATAAATAAATGAAACCCAGCTTGAGTATTGATCCGGCGTTGTTTCACAAAAAAAATGCCTCAGAGATCTCCCATAAGTTACAGCTCAAGAAAGACTGTAAACTTTTTGAAAGTTTAGAATTTTAACTTGAATGCTAATCTCACCCCCACCTAAGACTCCTTATGTGTGTATGTGAATTATCAATTACACATGCCCAAATGCAACTCAGATGAGTTTATGCAATTAAGTGAATCAAGGTAGATCTCTAAGTGAAGAGAATTTTTCGAACTCCATAGGCTTGCTCTTCTTATCACTCTCCACTAATGTCGGTCAACAAACCACCAAGGATTAATAAGACTTTATTAAGCTTGCATTGAATGGCTAGGGATTAAGGTAGGATAAAAGGATATCAACGAGGTTCTAGATTCCCTAAACTCATCAATTACTCTAAGATCTTCTTGTGGAACTTCTAACTCAATATCCCAATACATCCGCCATTTGCCATCAACATTCTTGTCTCCACTCTTTATTTCTGTTGTTGTCCCGAATAAGGCTACCCAAGAGGGGGGTGAATTGGGTTTTGAATATTTTTTGAGAGTTTATACGATTATTCGAAGATTAAAACTAAATATAGACAATTAATTGAACAATGTACTTTTATCAAACACTTGGTGTACAGAAAATTATGTAAGTTAATGCAATAGCACAACCACTTGATGTACACAAGATGAACCAATCTAATATCATACAAAGAGTTCAATAAACTTATCACTACGAGTTAAACTAATCAATGTCAACAATCAAATTTAAAGTGCGGAAATTAAAGAGATAGAGTTAGAGAGATGCAAATGAGATTTATAATGATTCGATAAATAAATTTGCCTACATCTACTGTCGCCGAGATACTCCGCCTCTCGACCCCTTCCACTATTCGATCGACTTTCTGGCACGATCACTCCTCTTACAAGAAGGCGAATCTTTCTACCTGAGGCTTCGCCTAACCTCTTACACAACATCGATTTTCTACGGAGATTGACCAACCAAGTAACCCAATACCAAAGTAATGATTATGAGTAGTGAAGCACTTAGTTATACACTCCTAACAATGGTTTTACACAATTGAAATCACTAGGAGGTGATGAACTTACACTATCACAAGATAATTCAAGGTAGGCTTAATTATGTGTGAGACAGTTAAGGATTTAGAGAAGATGATGATTATGTAGACACAATTGAGAACTCTCTTTTTAATTTTTGGAGCTATGAATTCGTTCTCTGTTTTCAGCAAAATCCACCTTTGAGAAAAATAACTTTTCTCTATTTAACCTCTCTTGCCAACGGTCATATTTTTGCCAGTTTACCCAGTACCGGGCGACCGGAGCGGTTGACCGGTTGAGACAAATTTGAATTCGTGCTGTTCAACATTCTTATTGAGTGTCTGTTGAACAAAACCGGTCGACCGGAGCGGTTGACCGGTTGAGGCATCACCTGTCGACTGGTGCATTTAGCATTCTTTGTCACCGGACGACGTAGGTCGACCGATTGACACTTAATTCGCCTCAAATCTTCACACATTTGTACTTTTAAGCCAAATGTCATTATGCACTAAGTTTAGTCTCATTTTTAAAGAATAATGTGAGTGTGTGCATGAGCCTAAACAAGAATTAATCATGATAGTATGAAGTCAAAATCAAATACAAGACTAAGGAGATATTAAAAACCTATTAGTACTTGTCCAGCTTGATTTTGTTTGCTTGCTCTTGATCTTTGGTATTTTAGCACTTCAAGCCTTGAATTCCTTCTTCAATTTGCATTTGTCAATCTTGAATGTATTTGCATTGTATTCCGCAAAATGCTTCTTGAGTTGATTTATAACATTAATTACGCTAAATACACAACTCAAAATAGAATCATTAGAAACATAATACATTGTATTTGTGACCATCAAAACATGAGAATATTCAACCTTGGGCCAATAATTTCTTTCTCTCTTTTTTTTGTTTTTTTTTGTTTTTTTTTTTTGTTTTTTTTCATTTTTTTTTTTGAATAATACGACAAATAGAGAATTTCATTGGAGACATCAAATAAATTATAGAAAAAATCAATACACCTCTCAATTCCAAACACAACTCAATGTGCATCCTAGAATAATCAACAAGCTCAAGGGAAATGGTGAATGATAGGATTTATTTAAAGGCTAAGCTAATAATGTGGATGACAAAGAAAAATTTAATCAGGCTCAAAAAGGTGACTAGGAATATTATTATAATAAGGTAAGCTCAAATGGCTCAAACGATCTAAACATGGCCTAAATCATTTCCTTAGTGATAAATTACCTGGGATTTCACCTCAAGTGATAATCAAACAAATTCTAGAGTCCGGTGAGATCTTAAGAAACACGAAATTCACATAAACTTTCTCTAAGTTCACAAAAGGGCCAAGTGCTCTTAGTTATGTGCTCAACAATGCAAGGAAATCATAAGTAGAGCAAAACCAACAAACAAGTCAAGCACACAAACAATCAAATTATTCATTGTCTCCCAGAAGCCATAGTTAAGTTCAATCGTTGTTTCATCATCGGCCGGGGCGAAACAAGCCGAACCAAAGTTCAAGTTTTTTTTACTGAATAAAATAACATAAAATAAGATAGTTAACTCCCCCAAACTTAAAACTGACATTGTCCTCAATGGAAAAGTAAAACAAGAGAGTGTATAGGATTTCCCTGAGTAGTTGTCAGTCAGTGTCTTTAGAGAGTGCAATAAGAGGTGCGAAAGTTGCAAGGTTTTTTTTTCTAGAGGTAGCGCCAAGGCGCTCCATGGTAGCGCCAAAGCGCTATGTGCTTTGGCACTTTTACCCAAAAGGCTCTATTTTGGGCGCCAAAGCGCTCAGATGAGCACCAAAACGCTAATGCTGCTGCCAAAGCTGTGCTTTCATGCCTGCTTGAGCTTCATTTCAATTGCAAATCCTTAGAGCAACCCGCAAACTTATTTATTAACCTATCAATCAATTTAAAACACAATAAGTAAACTAAAAATAAAATAAAATAATAATAATAATAATAATAATAATAATAATAACAATAATAATAATAATAATAATAAATAAAAGATTTTAGAAGGCTCGGGTTGCCTCTTGAGAAGCGCTTGGTTTAACATCATCAGCCCGACGTCTTGCTTCTTATGGTGAGTTCAAGAGAATGTTGGTCTTCTTTTGATCAAAGCCACCATTAATATATGGCTTCAAACATTGTCCATTGACCTTGAACGTTCCTTTTGCATCATGAGTTACTTCAACTGCTCTATAGGGAAATACTCTCACCACAGTAAATGGCCCTGACCATCTGGACTTGAGCTTTCCTGGAAATAAGTGCAGCCTTGAATTATAAAGCAATACTTGTTGACCTGACTTGAACTCTTTTCTTGCGATATGCTTGTCATGCCAAGCCTTAGTTCACTCCTTATAAATCTTGGCTTTCACATATGCATCATTACGGAACTCATCCATCTCATTAAGCGTCTGTGGTTTCTCAATTGATGGAAGATGGCATGCTGGGCCTCGTCCCAAGCTTCTAAGTACCTCCGATTGTTAGGTCTAAAAGAATCCATCCAGTGCACAAACTCCATAGCTTCATGATCTTCTATTACAATAGTTTCTGGATAAATTAGACAAGCTTCCAAAGGCTCTTGAGGTTGGCCAAGATGCTCAGTGACCAAGGTGTTAATTGTTTCAATTCGAAAACAACTATCACGCACTTGTGGGTATTTGAGAGCATTAAATACATTGAAAATCACCTCCTCATCTTGTACTCTTACGCAAAGTTCACCCTTTTGAACATCAATGAGAGCCCGACCGGTTGCCAAAAATGGTCTCCCAAGTATAATGAGAATTTCCTCGTCTTCTAAGACAATAAAATCGGCCGAAAATATAAACTTATCAACCTTGATGAGTACATCTTGAATAATTCCTCTCGGGTGTTTGATGGAGCGATCGGCCAATTGTAATGAGACCGTAGTTGCTCTTGCTTCTCCTAGCCTCTTGAAAATTGACAAAGGCATTAAGTTAAAGCTTGCACCTAAATCGCATAGTGCCTTTTCAAAATTAGAATTTCCAATAGAACAAGGGATGGTAAATCTCCTCGGATCTTTGAGCTTCTGAGGCAACTTCCTTTGCAAGATGGCACTGCACTCTTCAGTAAGTGTAACTGTTTCATAATCCTCAAGTTTCCTCTTGTTTGACAGGATGTCTTTCATAAACTTCACATAGCTCAGCATTTGTTCAAGAGCTTCGGTGAATGGGATGTTTATGTGCAATTTCTTATAGATGTCCAGAAACATTGAAAATTGTTTATCAAGCTTACTCTTTCGAAGGCGTTGAGGAAACGGGATCCTTTGTGATGGCTCCATTGGCAAAGGTTGTTGACCTGTAGGAAATTTCACCACTCTTCTCCAAAGATTGAGTATCTTTGGGTGACGAAGCCTCTTCACTACTTTTGCTAGACTTCTTAGGCTCTGGTAGTGTATTTAATTCTTTCCCGCTTCTCAAAGTAATGGCCTTGCATTGCTCTATTGGATTCACCACCGTTGTACTTGGCAAATTACCTTGTTGACGATCATTTAGCATGTTAACTAATTGACCAATTTGCACCTTCAAGCTTCTGATCTGAGCTGATTGATTCTGGAAATTTATCCTGATTTCATTCATAAATTGTGTGTGAGAGGTAGCCAATTGAGCCATTGCATCTTCCAGATTCACCTTCTCCTCTTGTGATGGGTTGCTCTATTCGGGCTGTAACACATTTTGAGTGTTTCTCCAAGACAAGTTTGGGCGATTACGCCATCCTTGATTAAACTTGTTGGAGTAAGGATTATTTTGTTACCTATTAAAATTTCCCAGATATTGAGCCTGCTCCATTTGTACCTGTGCAAAAGGGTTGTTAGCTTGACATTCAGAACTTTGGTGAGATCCTCTACAAAATTCACACACTGGAGAGGATGTTTGGATGGCATTGGCTGTCAATTGAGTATTCTGCAATTGTTTGGAAAGAGAAGCAATTTGGGCAGTCAAATTAGTGATGGCGTCAATCTCATGTAGTCCGGCTGTCTTCTTTGGTATGCTTCTTTCACTAGGCCACTGGTAATTATTGGTTGCCATATCTTTTAGCAACTCATATGCTTCATCTTCAGTTTTCTTCATTAATGTTCCTCCTGCAGATGCATCGATTAGAGTTCTTGTAGTGTCACTCAACCCATTGTAGAAATTATGGACTTGCATCCATTTAGGTAGACCATGATGAGGACATCTTCTCAGTAACTCCTTGTATCTCTCCCATGCTTCATATAGACTTTCACCTTCATATTGAGCAAAATTGTTGATCTCGATGCGCATCTTCGCTGTTTTAGACGGTGGGAAAAAACTTAAAAAGGAACTTCTGAACTAAGTCTTCCCAACTAGTGATCGAATTTGGTGGCAGTGAATTCAACCAACTTTTTGCTTTATCTCTCAAAGAGAAAGGAAACAAATGAAGGCGAAGAGCTTCATCATTAACTCCATTGTATTTGACAGTATCGTAAATCTCCAGAAAATTTACGATGTGAGCATTAGGATCTTCATTTGGCAACCCATTAAATTGGATCGCTTGAATCATCTACAACATCACCAGCTTCAATTCAAAATTATTCGCCTAAATAGCAGGCCTCCTGATCACTGATTGAACACCGGTTGGTGGCAATGCATAATCTCGCAAAGCCATTGGCTAATTGACCACCGGTGGATTGTTCAGTAGTTGATTATTCCCATTTATTTCTCCTTCAGGATCATCCATCACTTCTGGCAACTGAATGACAGCTTCTCTCTTCTCTCTTTGGTTTCTTCGATAAGTATGCTTAATTTCTAAATCCAAAGGTAGTAGACTGTTGCTCCTAAGCTTTCGCATGCACCTAAAGTAAATTCCTGCAGAGCACTAAACAAGAACAAGAAAATAAATAACAAAATAAAATCCAAAGTAAAACTAGAGTTATTTGGTATCGATAATAGTAAAAACAAAACAATCCCCCGGCAACGGCGCCAAAAACTTGTTGTGAAAAATCGTAACGCAAGTATACGCTATCACAATCAAGTAATATAATAGTGAATAAGAGTATCGTCCCACGAGGATTGTTGTTTACTAATTACTGAAATTATATTAACTCCAATTTTATTTGAATAATCAAAAAGAGAGTTTATAAAATTAAATAAACTAAAACTAAAACGATTAAATAAATCAAACAATGCTACGCAATTGAATAAAATTCAATAGATTAAGGAGACATTTGGTTCGTGGATTAGAATCATGTCATTAGAACCATTTTCGATTTACGTGTATTTTTTATGAGAGAAAACACTATAGCGAACCATGAACCATGATTCAAATGATGGTTTGAATCCTCGAACCAAACGTCTCCTAAGACTCTAAGGTTTCCGATTTCACCAAAATTAATCATGTTCAAATTCCCATAATTCAAGAAAATTAACATCCAATCCTATACTGACAGCAATTTCTCTAAAGCAATTATTATTCTTTCTCAAGCAACAATAATATTAATCCAACAAGCAAAATCTACATCTATGTCAAACTTCTAAACCTGTTGAAAATCATTAAGTGCAAGAAATTCAAAAGAACTGCACAAGCATCATAGATATCTCTATCCTATGAACAACTCATGGTATTTCAATTAAGAGCTTATTTAATTATCACCTCTCGGTCTCAAATCAAATACAAAATCATGTAATAGTTGGCCAAACAATCACAAGCATTAAGAATAAATTGAAATACTCAGCATATATTGATTAAACATCAATTACTTAAAAAGAAGATTGAGAATTTGAACATTCATAATCCGGCTACATCGTAGCCCTAGAAAAAGAAATTAGTTCATCTCTAAACTAAATATATTCCTAAACAAAGTCTTAATCATTCTGCCCAGATTCCTGTCATGGGCGCCAAAACGCTGTCATGGGCGCTAAAACGCTACCCATTCTGCCCAGATTCCTGGTTCCGTAAAACTGAGCACCAAAACACTACAAATTAGCGCCTAAGCGATATGTTTGCTGTCTTTTTCCACCAAAAGTTGTCCAAAACCTTCCAAATCATAGACTTTCACCTAACCTTCAAACAAAGAA
>NW_010358595.1:754815-756381 GCF_000414095.1 Morus notabilis | reverse complement strand
TTAGGTTTTAAATGTGTTATAGGATCACATACTGACAATTTAATATATAACACAATTTTATCTATCATTGATAAATATAGTTTAAGGGATAGAGTAATGGCCATAACATTAGATAATGCTACTGTAAATACTAAAGCAATTGAACTTTTTGAAAATGATTTAAGTTTATTCGGTAATAATGATATATTTCACCAACGTTGTGTATGTCTTATAATTAATTTAATAGTAAAATCTGGTTTAAAATCAATGTCAGGTCATATTAAAAGAATTAGAGATAACATTGCTTGGATTCAAGGTAGTAATCAAAGAATACAAGATTGGTTTAGATTTCTACAAGCATGTAATCAAAATGAGCATTAGCCTTAGATATGCCCATAAGATGGAACTCCACTTATATAATGCTTGAACAATGCATCCCCTATAAAGATGTTATAACAAATTATGTTAGTGTAATATTAGGAGCAGGATTTATAGATGAAACTGATTGGCAAATTGCCGAACTCTTGTTTAACTTTTTAGGTAGATTTCACAAAGTTACTTTAAAGCTTAGTGGAACTTATTACCCAACGTCACCATTAGCGTTAGGAGAACTTTTAAGAATGTCTATTTTATTTAGTGAATTTAGGACACACGAGATTTTAGGAGTTCCTATCGCCTCTATGGAAAAGAAGTTTAAAAAATATTGGTCTAAATTACCAATGTTGTATGTTTTCGGTGTTATTTTTGACCCTAGATTAAAATTAGATGGTTTAGAAAGTGGATTAGATAACTTAGGTGACTTTTTAGCTATCAACACTACTGACCAATTTCCTATTATAAAGGAAAAAATATTTTCACTCTATAGCTCTTATGAAAGTAGGTTTAGAAACACACCTCGTGTAGAACAACCGCAACAATGAGACGACAATCCGCATTCGACACTACTGACAAATTTCCTATTATAAAGAAAAAAAATATTTTCTCTATATAGCTCTTATGAAAGTAGGTTTAGAAACACACCTCGTGTAGAACAACCGCAACAACGAGATGACAATCCGCATTCATTCTTGAATGTTTTCGGGTTGTCTAAGAAGAAGAAGAAGACGGTGACAATGACTCAAGGTCAAGAAGAATCTGGGAGTGGATCTTCATCAAGAGGTGGCGGCAATAACGGTGGCTTCAACGAGTTAATGGCGTACCTGAGTGAGGGCTTAGTTGTAGACAATAGTGAAATGTTTGATTTGGTTCTGTGGTGGAGGGCACGAGCATTAACTTGGCCGATCCTAACACGACTAGCAATGGATATTTTTTCGATCCCAGTCTCCACTGTTGCAGCCGAATAAGCATTCAGTACAACCGGCCGAATACTTGAAGAATGGAGAAATGCATTGCAACAGGATATTGTTGCAGTTTTGGTGTACATTAAGGATTGTGATCATTCCGACCAACGCTTACACGATACAATCTCACTGGCAAGCCAAGAATGGATCGATGAATTTAATAGATTAACTTTTAATTTTCAAGACGATCCTTATGCTTCAAATAAAATTCTATTATTGTAATTTGTAAATATTTATTTACTTTGTA
>NW_010358595.1:742614-754256 GCF_000414095.1 Morus notabilis | reverse complement strand
ATATATAATATAAAAATATTTAAAAATTTGGGCAACTCTTCGGGTATCGGGCAGCCTAACCGGGCATGGGCAGCCAAAGGCTGCCTGAAGCCCGTCCAAGAAGAAATTCAGGTCGGGTCGTGCAGCCTGAAATTTCGGGCAGTTCGGGCTCAGTCATCGGGTAAAAATTCAGACTTTTCGGTAGTCGCGGGCGGCCCGTCTAAAGTTTCAGCACTAGGAGAGAGAGATGGAAGGTGTAATGGGTAGCTGTGTCGGGGAGACAAATTGGGTAGGTGGTGTGGGATTTGGGATTGGAATGGTAGAGGTAGGAATGTCATTGTTGAGAGAGGTAGAGGGAAATGAGAAAATATGAGAGACTTCGTTTGGGAACTTAACATGCAAAGAGTGAAAAAGTGATGTTGCATGAGTGGGTCACCATGACCAAATTCCTCCATTATTGCCTTTGACTTGTGAGATATGGTATGAGATGGGAATTATTGATTTGCTGAAGCGGAATTGAGGAAAGTGGAGTCAGATTGTGGAAGAACATTAGGAAATTGATCATTGGTCATTGTGGCAAGCTGGCAGATTTGATTTTGTACTAGCAGTGATGTTGGAAATGGTGACTTTTGAGCCTAAAATGTAATATGATATTTATTTAATAAAAGAGTTTATTTATTATTTTGTGTGTATATATTAACGAATATTTTATGAATATCAGTTAAAATTTCATGATTATTTATGTGATCTTAAATATTGTATATAAGTGTTATATGCGAGAGGATAATATTTAAATATAATAATCAAAACGATGTTCGTAATGAATTTAATTAAAGTTCAAAACATATGTCATTCCCATTTAGAATGCAATAGTGTGATCCGCACTATTACTATGAAGGGATATTGAATGAGTGTATTACATATAATGAGATTATGTGGAACAGAGACATAGACACAATATGACTTTCTGATAACATCTATTAAGTACAGAAATTCTAATTGAGTCTATCGATGGTTATATATAGAATGATCTTAATCTTTAGTTATTAGTAGACTCTTATTTGTGGATTTATATTTTTTTTATTTACTCAGTATGGATTCTGAGATGTTGAATCCTATTCCTTGTATTTTAGAAACATGATGAATTGAGTAGTCGAGAATGTTATTATACGAGATGGAATCTATTCATTCTTAAGAAAGAAGTATATAAATAATTCTCTTGAGGGTCAATTCAGTACTTGGACTAGTAGGAGCTCTGATTCATGAATTTGTTTTATGAATTACTGTCCATTAAAAAATCAATAGTACTCAAGGATGAAGATGTAATTATAGAGGATAACAGATTTCACCCAGCTCTAATTATGATCAATTATTTATGGAGGATTGATCTATATGTAATGACTATATCAAATGGACACTTCACACTTTAGAAGTAATTTATATATATAATTACGAGAGTGCAATTCCAAGTTTATAGTAGAGTAACTTTTGAAATTAATAAAATTAATTAATTAAATAAAGAGTTTTAATTAATTATTAATTTTATTATGGCTCAGAATTATAGGTCCATAAGTCCCTGCACCGTCCTTGTAATTCTACAAGACACTAAGGGCAAAATGAGAATTTTAAAATTGAGAATTAATTATAAATTAAATAACGTGATTATTTCAATTTGAATTTTAGAACACACACGTGGAGGTGTCCACATGGTGTACACGCTCTATGCAGTGTGAATCCCTCTGGGATTCAATTGATTGCTCTCTAAGTTATCCAATTGACTTATTTGATAAGTTGTCAAAATTGGACTGCAGGATAAAAGTAAAATTTTACCTTCTTCCTTGCCTGCTATTTGCGCCTACCACAGGGAGGAATCTCCCTATTGTGGCTGGTCATATGGGATAAGGGAGAGAGTGAATTTTGTTTTCAAAATCAATTAGAAGTATGAGATAATTTTGCCTTTGACTTGTGAGATATGGTATGAGATGGGAATTATTGATTTGCTGAAGCGGAATTGAGGAAAGTGGAGTCAGATTGTGGAAGAACATTAGGAAATTGATCATTGGTCATTGTGGCAAGCTGGCAGATTTGATTTTGTACTAGCAGAGATGTTGGAAATGGTGACTTTTGAGCCTAAGATGTAATATGATATTTATTTAATAAAAGAGTTTATTTATTATTTTGTGTGTATATATTAACAAATATTTTATGAATATCAGTTAAAATTTCATGATTATTTATGTGACCTTAAATATTGTATATAAGTGTTATATGCGAGTGGATAATATTTAAATATAATAATCAAAACGATGTTCGTAATGAATTTAATTAAAGTTCAAAACATATGTCATTCCCATTTAGAATGCAATAGTGTGATCCGCACTATTACTATGAAGGGATATTGAATGAGTGTATTACATATAATGAGATTATGTGGAACAGAGACATAGACACAATATGACTTTCTGATAACATCTATTAAGTATAGAAATTCTAATTGAGTCTATCGATGGTTATATATAGAATGATCTTAATCTTTAGTTATTAGTAGACTCTTATTTGTGGATTTATATTTTTTTTATTTACTCAGTATGGATTCTGAGATGTTGAATCCTATTCCTTGTATTTTAGAAACATGATGAATTGAGTAGTCGAGAATGTTATTATACGAGATGGAATCTATTCCTTCTTAAGAAAGAAATATATAAATAATTCTCTTGAGGGTCAATTCAGTACTTGGACTAGTAGGAGCTCTGATTCATGAATTTGTTTTATGAATTACTATCCATTAAAAAATCAATAGTACTCAAGGATGAAGATGTAATTATAGAGGATAACGGATTTCACCCAGCTCTAATTATGATCAATTATTTATGGAGGATTGATCTATATGTAATGACTATATCAAATGGACACTTCACACTTTAGAAGTAATTTATATATATAATTACGAGAGTGCAATTCCAAGTTTATAGTAGAGTAACTTTTGAAATTAATAAAATTAATTAATTAAATAAAGAGTTTTAATTAATTATTAATTTTATTATGGCTCAGAATTATAGGTCCATAAGTCCCTGCACCGTCCTTGTAATTCTACAAGACACTAAGGGCAAAATGAGAATTTTAAAATTGAGAATTAATTATAAATTAAATAACGTGATTATTTCAATTTGAATTTTAGAACACACACGTGGAGGTGTCCACATGGTGTACACGCTCTATGCAGTGTGAATCCCTATGGGATTCAATTGATTGCTTTCTAAGTTATCCAATTGACTTATTTGATAAGTTGTCAAAATTGGACTGCAGGATAAAAGTAAAATTTTGCCTTCTTCCTTGCCTGCTATTTGCGCCTACCACAGGGAGGAATCTCCCTATTGTGGATGGTCATATGGGATAAGGGAGAGAGTGAATTTTGTTTTCAAAATCAATTAGAAGTAGGAGATAATTATCAAGCTTTATCTTGGAGATAAAGTTTAAACTTCTTCTCGGAGTTTGACTACTACTCTATAAATAGGAGATTGCAGAAAATTGGAGAACACAAGTTTTGCTCTCCCTAGCATAGTGTCACCGGTTTTATAGAGTGAGGAAAGGAAAAAATTGTTCTAAAATTCCATGTCGTTCATGTGTTGGTGTTTGTAGAAAACTTGAGTGTTTACTTGCTAATCCCGTTTTGTTTCAGGTGTGCCCACACACATACGTCTTTATATATTCAAGGAATTGACGAGAAAGATTCGGGTATTCTAAACAAGCTTGGAGCGATGAACGTTCGTGATCAAAAAACTCAAGTTATCGACCTAACCGTTCGCTAGGTAAATTTATTTATAAACCGTTCGTGATCAAAGAACTCAAGTTATCGACCTAATCGTTCGCTAGGTAAATTTATTTATAAATTAATTTGATTAATTTATTCATGCATAAATTAATGTAATATATAGAGTATCTCAAAGTTTTGTGAACATTTTTGTTATACGCGATCCTCTTATTATATGCTCCCGCATTGAAAATTGTTTTCAAAACTAACCGAGGGACGGTGAGTGGTAGGATTTTGGGAATAGAATGGACGAATAGGTGTGGAATTTTGGTTAGGCCGATTTGGGGTTGGTTTGTAGGCTGGATTGGTAGATGCTGGGAGATTAGTTTTTTCTCTTTGGATTGTATTTGAGATGGAATTCTTTGCTAATTAATTTCTCATGCAACTTTTCGAAGGTAATTGGAGTTTCCCGAACGCGGACGGCGGAGCAGATTTCACTGTAGTCTTTGGTCGCGTTCTATCAATAAACCCCATGAGATCGTAACCTGTGAGAAGAGTGTTAAATTGGAAACGCCATGACGTGTGGTTTGTAGATGTGAGTTTGACGATTGTTTGGGCAGCCACAGTTATTGAAAAAAGAGAGTTTGGTTGAGGTTGTTTAGCGGTGTTGATGATAGTTGTACGTGATTGAGAGGAGGCAGAGGAAGGGGAGGCAGATTTGGTTGAGTTTTGGTCAGCCATAGAGAGATATGTAGCTCTGATACCATATAAAATATTTAGACTAAAAGAAGTTGATAAAATGGTTTTTGCCAATCTATTACTAATGTCTGAAATACAATATATGTGCATGTACAAAGCTAAGCTATCTAAGAAAAAAGTAATTAGATAAGGAAAGAATTTTATTACATGATTACAAATCTTCTACGGAAATACATAAACTACCTAAAATGAAATAAATTAATTACAATTCATCTGCTTTTTAATTCTCCTTCCTTATTTATGCTATTTTCCTTATTCTGGCATCCTTGTAGCTATAAAATATTGAAAGCCTGGTTTATACTGTATTATTGCTACGCGTCTGTAAGAAACTGGATATATGATAACCCCTTTAGACCAAATTCAAATGTAGTTTTTTTTTTCTTACTAAAAGAAATTCAAATATAGTTGATGACCATGAAAACTCGCTTTTTATTTTCCTTTGCTAGAGGAAAAGACAACCGTCTATTATGCAATTGGTCAAAGGACCTATGTCCATAGAAATTATAAAGAGGTGTATGATTGAAAATGCGATAACATATAAAGTTTGTCTCCAAAGATGCATGTTTATCCTTTAATGGGTGTGACAAAAGTTGTCCAATTATATGAATCTGAAACAATAACCTAAGTATTAGCTAGAGGGTGAAAATGATAAAACTGTTGGGCTTAATATGTGAGGTCATCCATTACATAATATTCTGTCAAAGGAACCTAAAAATCCATTAATTTGGTGCAGACAAGAAGCGAAGAAAAAGGATCAGATAATACATACATAATTATTTATGCTTTATTGATTAGACAAAATATGGTAATCACACTTCTTTATATTAATGGTTCTTCCTTCTCTAATTCGAAAAATCAATTAGTAATCACTGTGCCCAATAACTAATCAACATCATAAACCAACAAGAATGATAAAAGGATTAGGAGAATTAATTAAGGAATTAGCTTATAAAACCTAACCATGGCACAACCATGACGATAACATGACGATGGTTTTAAGTTGTATGTGTGTGTGTGTATATATATATGTGTGTGTGTGTGTGTGTGTCTATACATATGCGTCTGAGTGTGTGTGTGTGTGTGTGTGTGATTATTTGGATCTGGAGAGTACTATATAATTAAGTTATTATATTAATGCACCATTTAGAGCAGAAAACATGGATGGTGTCTCCAATTAAAATGATCAATTGTGTCAATAATTTTAATAATAGGCTTTACCTAGAAAAGTCTTGATCAACTCCACTCAACTTGGATCTGATCATAATACAACTCAAGTTGCTGCAGAATTCCAGTCTAACGGATTTTCCACCTTTTCTATAGCTAGGTCCCTTCTGATAGAAGTCACTGCTGTTCAATATACTGCTGAAGAAAAAACTGCAATTTTGATTACATATATGTGCGTGTGTATAAATATAAATTTGTGTAACCTAGCTATAGATATCCTTTAGTAGTTCACAGAATTTTTAGACCAAAAATATTACAATTACTACATCGGTAGGGGATTAATCCTTCCACAGTAGTCATCAGGCTTAAGCATAAATATAGTTGAAAGTTGTAATTGGAAGCATAATCATTAAGCTTTACACGATAATCTCTATGATATATTGGTCAAACAATCGATTGTTGACCTGTCAATGTGCAAGAGATCATAATTAACATGTAGACCATGATGATGTTGAGGGTCTCACACAATCTTTCAAAATTCATTTCGTTAATTAAGTATATATACATATATGTTATAATATAGATACACACACATATATATGTATATTATATGATATATATCCTCCACTTTCTGATAGTGTGGTTGCAGGTGATCATATGTCCATTACACTAGAATGTGTAATGGCACTTTTACCTACTTCCATGTTTGTCTCCACTTTTTTCCTGTAAACCACATCACTAACCACTAATTCCATCACTATTAAGCCTTTTAACTTTTCGATTGGTAAATTTAAATATTGTTTCGTTTTCGAATGGTGATGTCAAGTATGGCTTTCAAAATGGACAAACCTTAGTGACAATATATATAATTGCAATTCTGAAGGGACATTCGCCAAAATGTAATTTTCTTTCCTTGGCTAGCTTGGCATCCTCTTAACTCTTCTTTTTCTAAAATTATTTTTATTTATATTAATATTATTATCACTATCATTTCTTTTTCTTTATTTTCTTTGTCTTTTACTACTCACATCTCCATCCTTGTTTCTCGTGGAATTCCAAGGTCAAATATTGTGTCGCATCAAAATTAACTTATTATATTGAGAGCATATACGAGAGAAGAACATCCATTCTCTTGTTGCTGCGTTGAAGCAAATGCATGATTGCATGCAATACTTCAATGTCGTCTAATGATTAATGTGATAGCAATCTTCTATTTTCCCTAAACTGATAGCAATCTTCTTTAGTTGTTGATACAAGACGAGTCCCTGACTTTGTTAGGAATAACAGCAAATTAGCCAGCTCAAGAAAGGGATATAATTCCTTTCTTTGTGTACAAGTTAATTTTGTACGCTTTTAAGCCGTCTTAAACACACACATACTCACCTTATATAGTAAAGAACTAGACACCCAAATTCTGTATCATTGAGAGCAATAAAATCACAAGGAAGAAAAATCAACACGAACGCGTAAAATTTATAGAGATTTACCTCATCAATGTGAGACTACATCATTTTTTTCAGCCGCTGTAGTAATATTCACTGTGATGAATAAGAAATTTACAAGATAAAACTCGTGCATTTCACAATTCTATGTGTTTTCTCTAACCTCTCTAATTAATCCTAAATCATCGCTTCCTTTTTATATAACTAAGGTCAATCTGCAAATTCTTTTTATAAGACAATAATCGTCAGGATAATAATTAGACTCTACAACTTAACATATATGGCATGACATTAAATTTTTAATGTAAACAAATTTTAATGACAAAAGCTTTGGATCTTCACAAATGTCTATTACATATAACATTCAAAATAGTGAGTATAACAAGATATCTAGTCTATACAACAATGACTTTAAAAGGTATAGTAATATAGAATTTACTTATTGCGCACTATTAATGTTACGCATTTTTAAAGCCATTCTTATAGGGTGGTGGACCAACCTTCTATTTCTGTAGAAACATATACTTAGTTTTTGGTTGAATATATAGAATAGAAATAAGAGATGTAAACGTACAAAGAAAAAAATTTAATTTCAGTGGGAAAAAAGGGGAAAATCACAAAATTCTTGAATCAATTTTTTTTTTTTTTTTTTTTCAATTGTCAGTAGGGCGGCTTCGCTAGGTGAGTTCAAGCCACACAACTGCTAAAACATTGTACGTATTCTGTCAAGATCAGTTTACTCCCAAAAAACTACTTGAGTGAATTTCCCCAGTTTTAGAAATTTAGACTTAATTGTCTAAAAAAAAAATTTATGACCGTAACAAATTAACTTCGGAAAGTTTAGAGATGACTTGAGTGAATTTCCCCAGTTTTAGAAATTTAGACTTAATTGTCTAAAAGAAAAATTTATGACTGTAACAAATTAACTTCGGAAAGTTTAGAGATAAAGTCATGAAATTTTTTCTGAGGTGTGAATGAAAGAAAAATTTTGAACTACAACTATAGTAAAACGTCTATCTTGTCTGTAATTATTTGTATATAATTCTCATTGAATTTAATTGACTATTTAAACTTTACCAATACACAAAAATTGCAACTTGTATGATGATGTTAGTGATTTTTGGTTTATTTGGCATTTTAGATTTGAAATATAAGATATTTAGAAGCTAAAATTTATAATATAATTGAAACTTTAAAAAAAAATCTCATATAAATGTCACGATGCAAACTATATAGGAAAAATTGTGGAATTTTTTTTTTGAAATATAAGATATTTAGAAGCTAAAATTTATAATATAATTGAAACTTTTAAAAAAAATCTCATATAAATGTCACGATGCAAACTATATAGGAAAAATTGTGGAATTTTTTTTGATAGAAATAAAAGCCATTAAAAAAGTAACACTATTTTATTTTTTCATTGTTTTTAAATTTATCTTATACCATAAATATTTTGCAGATTAACTTTTCATATCCTGTAGGTTATATTGTGCAATTATCTTTTATATTAGGTAGGTTATTTTTTATATTATACAGGTTATTTTTTATATCCTCCGAGTTATAATATTTCATATTCAATAAGAATTATGTTTTTTCAAAACAAGAGAATACTGTAAAAATAACAAATAAAAAAAAAAAAGGCACAAAAACAATGACCATAACAACAACACAAAAACCTCCCACGCGCAACTACCGACCACCGCCCACATCAAACGACTCACGGCCGCGACAATAAAACCTTCGCACACCTCTTCCACCGCGCGTTTTCAGTCACCACTGTGTCGAATCTCTCTCTCTTCTACTGCTACTTCTCTCTCCTCCCTCATCGCAATTTGTCTTCTCCGTTGTCAGATCGACCTCTCCGATGCGAGCAGTTCTCGAATGAAATCTCGTCTTGCTCTCTGGTTTCTCGAGGAGATCTCGAGGAGGAGTCCGCGATGACGGCAACAGAGACAAAGTAGTTCGTGAAGGCGTTTGGACGGAGTTTGGCCGGAGAAGAAGTAGTTCATGATGGCACTTGGACGGAGTTCGGCCGGAAAAGAAGTAGCTCGCAACGGAGACGACGGCAACTGTGAACTCCACAGCAACGACGAGCAAAGAGAGAGAGAACGGAGAGAGAGAGAGAGATCATGCAGAGAGAAAATAGAGAAAGAGAGAGAGGGGGACGGACAAGGGAAGAGAGAGAGAAAAAAATGAGAAAAAGAACAGTAGTATGAAAATTTTTACAATGGCATAAATAATATAATTGCGAAAACTAATAGTTAAACCTGAAATTTTCTCAATAAAATATTGCATTCTTTGTATTTATATCTTACAATAGAATCAAAGACAAACTCTCCATGTACTGATCTTTATATTTGTTTCGGACAACATAGAATCAAAGACAACCCATATATTTTACGTTCTCGTAGAAAAATTATTATAAGCCTGACTGAGAAGCACACAGATCACAAACCAAAGTTCCTTTCCCTATGATGATTAATGTAACCTTTTTTCAAAAATGGAAAAAAAGAAAAAAAAAAAAGAGAGAGACGGAATTCTATATATTACAATTTGATTAAATGAATGCAAAAATGATCAGTTCACTCGGGACAGCTGTCATATCTTGTTTTCCCACATGTCTCTCCCTATTCGGTTTTTATTGCGACTTTTCAAGGCACCAAATAAAGGCTCTCTTCAGAGTTAGAGCTAAATACTCTTTTCAACCATGCCATTCATGCTCCTTGGAGAAAAACGTCATTTCATGTTAGGTATAATTTTCCATTAAGAAAACTATAGAGGGCTTGGCTTTTTCACTAGTTTTGTAGCCATGAAAAAAATAAATAAATTCTCTGGTAGAGTTTTTTTTATTGGTATGTTCAGTTTTTGACCATTAGAACTCACATTAAATTAGAAAATACGTAAAATAAATAATTTTGATACAAATTAGAGAAACTCTCAAGAAAAAAAAACGACGTATTTGATAAATAAATTTCAGTCTCTGGCGACTCCAATAAGTGTGTGAACATCGTGGTCAACATTTATGAGTACAAGTAAATATAATTGATGATTACATGATGGAAACCTAGGTCAAACAACACTGCATAATTGAACGTAGTTTAGTTAGATAGTGAAAAACAAAAACAAACAAAAACAAACAAACAAACAAAACAAAATAAAACCTGCTTATAACCACCAGATCAAACAACATGAATAGGATGACCGTAGTGGGACAAAATAAAAGTAAATCGAGTTAGGTAAGAACAATAGATGACTTGTTTGCGGGATTTTTCTTTTCTTTTTTTTTCTTTTTTTTTTAACTTTAATTTTTCCACTATATCACCCACAACGGCCATCCTAAAAGAGGCATCTTTACCTAGCTAGATACCTATTGGTGCCATAGAATTTACCAATTGAACTAACCCATGGTCTTCTTTTTTCACTAAGATAAGAAGATATTTTCATCTAGACATTCTTTCGAGTTACATAAATATATAATTTTCTTAAAACTATTTTTGATCGAATAATTCTTTTTTACGGTTTAATTAGCTAGACTATACTAAGGTTAAATCAGTCAATAAAAAAGCAGAATTTTGTTAATATATAAGTGGGCCTTGAACCCATAAACAGGCAGTGATTGGCATCCAATATCCGCATTTGGACAAATTTTTTGGTGGGTCTAGGAATCAGAAAGCACACAATGCAAGTATTTCTATGCATTTTGTGTCCATCTGTTTAGCAGATAATATCTTTTCTCTCGTGGACCATGTCTTGCTCACTAACTTTATTGCTTCGGCATTATTTTTTGTTGCGTTCTTTTACGCTACTTAACATTTCCACAATCCTCCAAAAGAGAATACGGATATATATCTACTTAAAAAATCATCCTCTGATCTCTAATATATATATATATATATATATATATATGTGTGTGTGTGTGTATATGTATTAAATTGTATATAAACACACACAAAGGTGTGTCTCTCTTTTAAATGTATAAATAACACGCACGCTTAAAGACGATTTTTTTTTTTATTATTCTTAAAAGAAGAATATACAGGTAACTCGCAGTATGGTGTGTCTCGGGCCAATATATAGTAACTTCACTGTTGTCATCATATATTTTACACACACACACACATTTATATATAATAGAGACAAAGGGTTATGATATAGGACATAAAACTCTTAGGATATGATAGCGCACATGAAAAGCAAGATTTCTTGAGTGGGTATCCTTAGGGGCGGAAGCCAGATTAACAAGTGAGGAGAACTTCAGATTTTGAAGGGGAGGGAGGAAGGGGCAAACATATAATTTCAGATTTTTAGAGGGGAAAAATTACAAATTTTAGCAGAATATACATACAAAATTATAAAAAATAAAAATAAAAATTAGGTAAGGTGGCCGCGTACACTCGACCATGGATAGCCCCGCCCCTCGACTACTCACTATCCTCTATTTATTTACGTTGAAAAATATATATATATATTGAAAACATGTATTTAGTTCAAGAACTAACTTAAACAAAATTTCCGGCACAAAAAAAAAAAAAAAAAAAACTTAATTA
>NW_010358595.1:709351-742490 GCF_000414095.1 Morus notabilis | reverse complement strand
AAAAAAAAAAAAAAAAAAGGGAAATAAGTCATGCTAAATCGAGTGTAGTACTTAATGCTAAGGGCCAAATAAAATTATTTTTTACCTTGATAATTAGTTCTTGATCAGATATATATTCGACGGATCATGACAGCCATTTTTTTTCGTCTTTCCTTCCATAAGCATATTATCATTAATGTTCCAATCATAATTGTCGCAGAACTTGAGACAGCTACATTTTCTGATTAAGACGTATGCCATGCATGTTCTGTGGCTAGCAGCAACTCAAGATTAATATTAGGGTATAGGACACCAGATGAAAGTACTACTACCGTTGCAGGACAACCTCGTCCGTGCCGGCGAAGTCCGATGAAATAGATTTTTTTGTTTTGTTTTGTTTTTCCATAAAAAATCCTATTTTTCGTATATATGTTCTCCTCGATATATATTATATATAATATATATACATATATATATATGTATCTATCATTGATTTTTATTTTTTAAATATGTCAGATTTTTTTTAGTAATTATATTATAATAACTATGAGCTATGATAGAATTGCATTTTGTAATTACTGACTTAGTAATGATATTAAAAAAATAATCAAGACCGATGTATGCTAATTAAAACAAAATACATTTTTATTAATTATTTATAAACTCTTATATTGAATGATATCTCATGGATTGTCAATATATGAGGAGTTTGATACATTTTCTTATAAATATATATATGAGCTCCGTATATAATTAATTTAAATGTATTTAAACAAATTAATATCACACTACTTGATACAAAAAAATGATAATCAAACAAATATATTCGGTGTACACTTTCGCGTGTGTTTAATGTGTATGCATGCTTGCATATATATACATACATTATACATGTAACATTTCGCTTTCACATTGAAGAAAAGGCACTGAAATACAAAAACGAAAGTGAGTATTAATAAATTGTCGCATTTTGGAGGATATTTCAGCGTCAAAGGTCCACAGGTATCTGCACCGATCGAGTTGGCTGATTCCACCCTTGCACCATTCAACTATTTCGAACCAAATTGAAGATATTATTTAGGTTTATATGATAAGTCCTAGTTTGTTTTGGAGTAACTGATCACTGATCAGAGTAGAACGGGTTTACACTTTTTTCCTTGAGATTTGAGGCTGGAGTGTAAGATATGTTTATTGACAGAGTTTTCGAAAAGTTCTAAAAAAAAATTTTTAGTAGACTTTAAAACTTATATCAGAGTTTTAATAAGATATTATAAACTTCATTTTAAAATTTTATTGCTTACTAGAAAATTTAAAAATTATTTTGACCTATTTAAGCTCTTTTATAACTATGATCTTGTACAACATTTTTATTTTTTTTTTATTTTTTAAACATGTTGTAGCCATTATAATGTATCATTAAAAGTAGATATAAAAATAATGGAGAAATGTCTTTTACATGGTAAGTACTTATCACAATATAAGTGAAGATCTTGACAACCATCTCCCTTTCGATTATAGTTCTGCATATATTTTCTGTGCCATTATGGAATGAACAGCTAGAAGCCTTAAAGAATACAGAAGCTTACGCTGCTAATTTGTCTGTTTAACTAATGAGTTAATTTTAGAAATCTAATTAATTAGTTGAGCACATTAGCATATATAGTATTTAGGAAAGCGTCTAATTTGCACAATTTTTAAAGTACATCCGTGAATCGTATAAATTTTTAGCTTATACATATGCCACTACAAGAAAATTAGGAAAAATTCTATGTGTTACCCACGCATTTTAAAAGTGTCAAAAATGTGTAGGCAAAATCGTGTAGAGAAAAGTCTTTACCTACACATTTTTTTTATGTGTAGGCAAAGAGTACTATTTACCCACACAAAAATGTGTAAGTAACAAGTCACAAAAAATGTAAGAGTTTTGCTTTGAAATCTAACGTGGCGGATGATGTGGATTATGATGTGGCAATCCACATGGTTGACATTTGCTGATTAGGATGCTTATGTGGCAAAACTTATTGAGTAGAATGCTTACATGGCAATCCACATGGCACAACCACATTAGAGGTTTGTTGACTTGGCGGCTGACGTGGCCAAACACGTGCACTGATGTGTACTCCTTTGATATTGCACACGTGTCATGCCACATGCTCATATAGCGTTGATGTGGCTCTGACATGTCAATGATGTGTCGTGACTTGGTGGATTGATGTGTTGGTAAAGATTCTTTTGTGTAGGTAAAAGTATTGTTAATTTTCATTTTGTTCTAAAATTATGTGTGGATATTATTGTTTTAAATGTCTAGGTGATGATAAAAACTGTGTGGGTAAACATTTTAAAAGTGTAGGTAAAGTTTTTTATTATTAAAAAATATATATGTATATATATACATACATATATGGACTTGTTTTCAATGGTTACGTTTCTATCAGTAGTGACTATTAAATATAAAAATTTAATAACGTGGCGTAATAAAAATTCAGTTTCATTAATTGTTATTAATTTTGTAGTCAACTATCTAATTTATTACAACCGTTAGATAAATATCTTACGACCAAAATAACAATACCTATTGATGGATAAATATTCGGGTAACCATTAAAACCACACTCATATATATATATATATTGAAAAAATAGGAAAAAATATGTTGATATAGTTAAAAAAAAAAAAACCAAAGTTTAAAAATATAGTCACCTATGAATAAAAGAAACATCTAATTGTACCTTTTTCCAGCAAAAATTACTTTTGCATATTGAAGTAAAATAAATAAATAATAAAAACTAAAGAAATTTTACTAATTTACTTTATCCAACTATTAGCAGTTACTAGTATTTAGAATGAATCCACCTACCTATACCGAAATGCTATATCCAATAGTGATAAAATACTACCCAAGTCATTAATGCTAGTTGGCGACATATGTGACTTATTTAGGGTTTCATTGCTCTAAAATGGATCCTTAGCTAATAGTGCCGTAAAAGAGCTAACTATTGGTCTTAGTTTGATAAATGGTACTTATAGAACTTTGATTGTACAAGATAAAATTACTTTACTCGATATATTCTATAAGTCCTTTCTAAGTGGAAAGTAATAAGAAAAATGTCACTTGCAAACAGGAACCTTACAAACATATATCACAAGCAAATAGTGCATCTTAAAAAGCCAATATATAATAATCACTCACTGGCTCAAGACTGTTCAGTTGGAATTGAACGACTTACAATTCTACTTTTTTTTTTTTTTTTTTAACCCAACAAAGGGTTGGTTAATTAATTATTTTGGAGCCATGTGTGGTCCAATATTATTGCTAGGTGTGACAAGTTGTTTGGATTGCGAATTCATGGGGTCCCTACCCAACTAAGCCCTCCCTTTGATTTCCCTTTTCTTCCATACCCAAAGAATTCATCATCACCTCTCCATTTGCCTCTTTCGTTATAAATGAGTGGGCTATGAGGTCAAAGAATTCAAGAATTGATGTCCCAAATTCTCCCTATTAAAACCCTTCTCTTCTCATCTCCCCCTAAAACTCTAGCCTTATGAGCTCTAGACATATATACCTTCTTGTTTTTGGTTTGGGGTTTTAGCTATAACAATATTTCCCAAATATTTGTGGCAATTTGGAGAGAAGACAAGATGTGCGTTGAGCAAGATGGAGAAGCAGGGCACGTGCATTACTAACTCTAATAACCATTCTCAATTTTCCTTTCTCTCTCTTTTTCTCCTCTCTGATGTGTGAACGAAAATGGGTGCGAGCTAAAACACCCGAAAAACTTTACCAACTGAAACTTTAGTTGATCTCTTGGTTTTCTTCTTAATATAGTTCTTCTTCTTCAAAAAGAAACAAAACAAAAAAACAAAACAAAACAAAACAAAAAAAGTTATATTAGTTTATTTTGTTAATTTCCAGTAGTAGTGAGTTAGTTTTTCATGTGCCCGTCTTCGCCATCATGACCAACTACATCTCTCACCCTTGATTAATATGCAAAGAGAGATCTTGCTAAGCGATCTTGTCGATTGAGAGTTTATTGCATGGAGACAATTCACATCAAGAATGGTGAAGCTTCGTTTTCAGGTGGGGTAACTTTTTTTCTTCTTTTTATCTTCATCACTATCCATAATCACAGAAAACTTTTTTTTTTCCCCTTAATATGTCTATTTCCTGTAATTTTCGTAGGAAAAATCTTTCATATGTATGTATTACAATTATGTGTTTTCTGATTCTACTCCTAAATCTCCAAATTTTGGCCAGGATAATATCGGAACATTTTTATCATTACATAATCGTCATGGAGATTTATGAAGTACTAGGATATATTCTTATTAATTGGAAAGGGATAACGATTAAGAAAATTAAACGCAGTACTTGTCAAAACAGAGTTTATAGGACTACTTTTCAACACTACTTAACGGCATGGTTTGCAGTTGATCATTTGTTATCTGATCTTGTACTGTACGTGTCGTCTTCAAATACACAACATGATCTGATCAACAGTATCTGTAACATGATCATCATGAGGTCCGTACGATCATATCCAGCCGTTAACTTTGATTCCTCTACTCCAGGCACTCTCTCTCTCTCTCTCTCTCTATCTATCTATCTTTCTCTCTCTAACTTGTTTTGACTCAGTAGACATAAGATAATGCATGAAGAATTAATTCTACTACTTCTAGGAGTCATTTAATATATAATTAGTACGTGTGTTTGTGTGTTGTTTTGTCTTAATCTTTTCTATTCAGAATTTAACATATGTTGATTGATATTTTGTAAAAATAATATTGTATATTGTAGCTTTACTCATTTGCAGAAACCAGCAAATTCACATTTCGTATGAACGTTTTGGAGTTTACTAAAACATGTGTACCATTTAGTAACATAAACCATCGACACACTGATCTCTCTCTCTCTCCCTCTCTCTCTCGATATCATGTGTACCATGTAAACAAAATGATAAATTTCGTTTCAGAGAACTTTATCTTTAAAAAGTATAATAACTTTTACCAATCTTGACATGTAAAGCAAGAACTCATAATGAGATGTCTGAGTCTCACCATCTCTCTCTCTCTCTCTCTCTCTCTCTCTCTCTCTCTCTCTCATAATGTGTGTCGTATTTATATTATCAATATATTTTGTGTGTATTTGTTTAATAATCTCATCTTGAGTTTGGGTGTCAAATAAAATTCATAAAAAGCTCTTTGAGACTGCTGGCTCCCCAAGGAGATGACTGAAAACACGAAAAAAAAAAAAACACACACACACACACACATACACGATCAAAAACTATGCCCGACGAAGTTTAAGTGAAGTAAGATTAGTTATTATTTGTCCTTTTCAATTTTTTTTTTTTTATCTTCTTCCTTTTCAATGTTATAATACTAGTATCATCATGACTTTTTTTTTTTTTTTTCTGCTGTGACTTTGTATATGGGTTGAAGTTGAAGAATCTTCTCAGCTTGAAAGCAACTATAAGTGGGGAGGTGTACGTGTCGAGAAAACCAAGGCATGGTTTTGCAGAAGAGTTATGACTGACTGAGTACAGATGATCAACAACAACGTTACCATGAAATGGTACCACCTCCCATCATAAAAGAGACGATTGGTACCACCTCTGATCAGGAGATAGTACATGACTATAACTCCCAACTGTTGTCTCTATTCCATTGCTAGGTAAACGGCACTTCCTTCTCACCCACGTATGTGTGACACTGGATACAACATGTCCTTTCACTACAAACGGTAATTTTCTTCTCACCCCAACCAAAAAAAGAAAACAATTTTACAGATTTCGCTAAAAGAAATGCTGAAGACCGTAATTCTAAACCTGACTTCACTGTAAGATGAAGTTCCAATCTCCTCATCCCAAATTCATAAAAATAAAAAAAAAATAAAAAAGAAAGGAAAAAAAACGCATGCCGCTGGTAAATACCTCCAATCACAGAAAGCTCCTTTCTTCTTTCTCTTGTAATTATTAATATGCATTTTTTTCCTGGAAAAATAGGAGTGGACATGGATTAATGCTCTCTAATATTAATGCTAGTAGTATATATGAAGGGCTTTCACAAAAGGGGTACAGTACATAACAGTTCTTTAGCATTCTGGTTTAGTAGTTAGGACTGAAGTTGACCCGAGTATCACTGCCCCACCACAACATTTAACCTGCAATATTTACTTTAAAAAATTTTTTAAAAAAATCCACAAAAAGAAATACACCTGCACGATTCTCTAGTGTTCTTTCAACACTCATAAAAAATATTGTTCATATTATTATGTGGGCAAAGCTGCAAATTTACTGCAGAAAAGCCCTATTCAAACTGACAAATTAGTTTCATGGAAAAAGGAAAAGGCAATGAAGAAAAGACAAACAACCAATCTTATCTTTCGATGCTGCTGTGATTTCATTGAAAAAAGTATAACGCTGATCAGTTTTCTTATTTTATTTCTTTGAGTAAAGACGATCAGTTTTAATCACACACAAGATAAAACGCTAGAAAACAATTCAAGTCTCGATTAAGCCACCTTAACATTACTTTGTATTTGCCATTAGAGGAGATCTTTGGACGTGAAAGTTTTTATACATTAATGAGAAATTGAGACACGACCTTTGCTGTCACCGACACAATGAGGAAATGAAATTAATTGATTCCATTTTCAAATGAGAAAGACAAGAAGAAGCGAAATATATGACAAATAATTAAGAAGCACACATCTTCTCAACGCCAAACTGAACAAGGAAATCTTGGAAAATGGTCCCCAGCCCCCGCCCCCACTAACAAAGACAACAAAGGGAAAAAAAAAAAAAAAAAAAAAAAAAAAAAAAAAAAAAAAGAAAGAAAGAAAGAAAGAAGTATGGCATCCTGAATTAAGTTGTCTGTTATTGCCCCCCGCCCCACTAACAAAGACAACAAAGGAAAGGGCAAAAAAAAAAAAAAAGAAGCATGGCATCCTGAATTTAAGTTGTCTGTTATTGTGTATTTATGTTTAAAAATGAGGCCGACTAGTAATAGTTCCATAACAGCAATTTGCTGTTTTCTCAGGATTTTGAGCAGTTAAGATGTATAGTGATCTGTAATATAAACTGAACTTGTGGAAAGTAGACAGCAGAGGCTGTTTATTGCATCAAAGGAAGGACCACTTGTAGACGAGCATTAAAAAGTTTCTGATTCTTCAGAATATAATTTACAAGTCAGGGTGCTGTATTCTACAAATAATGGAAAAATTATTTGGCCACTATGAAAAAAAAAAAAAAAAAAAATGATTCCATAGGCAGAGATGGAGCCACATGCAGTCGTAGGTAGCGGGTTGCCCCACCTGATTTTTTTTTCTTTCTTTTAAGTTTATATGTGAAATGTGATTAATTTTGCAGTTCACTCCCACCACAAAATTTTGAAATTTTATGGTTGCACCACCTTATAACATGAGGAATCTCTCCCTTATCATACTCAAAGTCTATTGAGTTCAACTAAAATAAAAATAGTTACTTAAATTTCCTACCTACCTACCAACTCATAAAATAAAATTCTGAGTGTCTTTTATTCTTGCAGCAAATTCACTAGAGTATAATTGAGTATATGCCAAGACAATCTTCTGTCTGTGTGTGTCATCGTCACCTATTTTATTTTTCATAACACAACACACATGAGTAACATGCAAAACATAAAGTATTTAAAGGACCAACATTACAGATCATCTAATCAAATAGATTTTTGGGGAAAAAAATTAACAACATAAAGTAAAGTAACACCAGAGATGGGTCCATATATGAGAGTAAAAGGAGCGAGGGAATTTTCAGGGATAGGGTTGTATGGTTTACAGCATGAAAAATTGTCTCATGTTACCTAACAATTTAATAGGATATGGACCTCAAGAAAGGAGGTAGCTATAGTGGAATCCAACACAGTGGTGGGTAACAACATGTTCTTCTTAAAGAGAAATGTGGTGCTTTCTTAAGCTCATCATGAGGCAAAGATAGAAACCTTGATTACCCTTTATAGCGACAATTTGCGATGGTGAATCAATGAGTCTGCATGAAAGCCCGCATCAAACCATCCCTTGATACCCAAGTGCCATTCCTTATTTCCTAAAATGACAGCTCCAAGAGGGAAAAAATTCCCAAATGCCAACGGTATCGGTAACGGGAGATTTGTTCCTCCTGTGTGTCTCCATTTTTGTTTGGCTGATCGAAACAGAGCACATGCTTGAGCAGTGAACAAAAATGTGACAAGTTACTCATTTTCACATGGTTGTTAGAAAAGGTGGAAAGTTGGAAACCCGTCCTTCAAGTTGTCCGAATTAGTCATTCTCAAAGTCATTTCAAAGTCCATTAAACTGCAAGTTGGATTTTAGCATTCTTTTATAGCCCATCAAGCCTCATTCTTTTACGGCCCACCAAGCCTCAATGTTCAGGCCTCCCAATTAGAACCTTGAGTCCTATAATAAAAAATTGTTGCATAAAGGAAATGTTCCATTCTATCAACCTTACAATAAGAGAGTTTCCACTGGGTTCACCAGGCTGGACCAAATGGCCTCTGGTAAAGTAAGTTCGGATCCAGAGCTAAGTAGCAATGCGTCCCAAGCCCTTGCCCCTGGCGCCACATTCTTGCCAACCATCTTCCCCAGCATTTCCGATGCTTTACAATCCAATCCCCTTCGACACAGACCAAATATGATCTCATCATACATTGAGCAACGACGACATAATAACTTATCCAACATTTCTTCCATCAAGCCACACGCCTCAACAATTTCACCTTTACCAAGTAGAACATCAAGCATAATTATATACGTTTGCAAATAGTCCTCAAAACCCTTCAAGCTCATTTCAGCCACAAGCTCCTTCGCTCGACCGAACTCCCCATTCTTACACAACGCCCTCAAAATCAGATTGTAGGTAATCAAATTAGGCTTGCACCCCAGTTCTTCCATCCGGAGAATCGTATCGAGAGCTCCATCCACGTCATTTTGCTTGCACAAGCCATTTATATATGCATTGTAAGTATAAACATCTGGAACCAAACCCAACACAAGCATTTCATCGAACATCTCATCTGCCTTACTGTATTCACCTTCGGCAACAATCCCATGTAAAACCATGGTATAACATACAACATCAGGCTTCATTCCATCAGCTTTCATCTGACCCAAAATATCCAAAGCCTCCAAACCTCTTTTTTCCCTCACCAAAATCCTAATAACTTTTGAATAATCCCCCATACGGGGACAAAACCCCATTTTCTCCATTTTTTGCAACAATTCCAAAACATCAAAACCAGCTAAATCTAATTCCTTGTTTTTACCACACAAAAATGACAATATCAAAGAACAAATCCTCGCATCTATATCATACCCATCACTAATCATACAATCAAGAATCTCGATAGCATAACCCACTTTTCCAATTTTACACAAAGCAGTAATCAATATCCGAAAACTCGCTTCTTCGAGCCTGATATTCATATCCCGGCTCTTAATCAAAACCTCCGGGACAAATCTCAAGCCCTCATTTCTCCGACAAAGCACGTACAACAAAGAATTGAGCGAGTACGAAGAAGGAACACACCTGAACTTGGGAATTCTCCAGAAAATATCAATAGCATCTTCGATTCGATCCAAGAAACCGTAGAATCCGATAATCTGGGCGAAGAAGTACTCTGGGGTTTCGAATTTCTCGACGAATTCGATTCGATCGAGAACCGAATGGATGTGGTCGAATTGCGAGGTCTTGATTAAGGTTTTGAGGACGAAGTGGTAGGCTTCGGGTGTGGGATTACAGTCGTAAGAATTGAAGGAATTGAGGAGAAGAGAGAGAAGACGATTGGGATTCTCATTCTGGTGTCGTTTTAGGGTTTGCAGTGCTTGGGTTTGGTTGAAGGTTTCGTGCCATTTGGTTTTGTAAGGCGAAATTGGGAACTCTCTGTGTTTTCTGAGGAATTTGTTGGTCAGAGAAAAGGGTCGTATGACCATTTTTGAGAGAGCTTGGACAAGGAAAGTCTAATGTAAAATCATGGATTGAAGGCTCAAAGTTTTGTGAAATGCAAGTGCATTCATTCTCTGAAGACAATCTTGTCTCTTGCTGTCCATGATTGTCTGAACAACAGAAAGAGTAATGTCTCTCTGATTGGAGGGAAAACTGGAATTTTAATGGGTAAATTGGATGAATGGTTCTTAAATTTTTTAAAAAGTGACAGTTGGATCTTAAATTTTGTTTTTACGAAATAAATTTTAAACTATTTAAAAGAGTAATATTTTTTGTCAGATGTCGTTCAAATAGTAACCACACAATACACATTTGAGTTTTTCTTACAAAATGTGATTTTTATGTAAAAGATTTGAGGGTTGTAGATAAAACATGCAAGTACAGATCTGGTCTGGGCTGGTCTTGTATAGAAAGCTAAGATGGTGACTTGGATGTTATAGACACCTATGTGTTTTGGAATCTTCATGAACCTTCTCCAACGACAGAGACGATACAGATAGGGAACGGGGAGAGAGAGCGCGATAAAATGTACCTAAAATCTCCCAACACGTGATTTTATACACATTTCGAAAACATGGTCACGTGATATCTCACGTGCACTGTGCCGTTATTTTTTAATAGCATTTGACAGAAAGAACTACGCGATAAAATGTACCTAAAATCTCCCAACACGTGATTTTATACACATTTTGAAAACATGGTCACGTGATATCTCACGTGCACTGTGCGTTATTTTTTAATAGCATTTGACAGAAAGAACTATATTGCACCCTTTTAAATAGTTTAGGGTTCGTTTTATCTATAAAAAAAAATTTGAGGACCAAACTGTCACATTTTAAAGAGTTTGATGATTATTCGTGCAATTTACCCAATTTCAATTATCATGATCAGCTTGTATTAAAAAAAAATTTACTTTGTTACTTGTGTCAACATGTCCCTTAAACTTTAAAATGTACATGTTGTGTCCCCTGAATTTTGTCACTTGTATCAACATGCTCTCTGAGGTTAACTCCATTAAGTGTTTTAACAAAAATGCATATAAACACACCATGAATTTTGTCACTTGTGTCATTATGTCCCTTGAATTTTAAAATGTACATGTTTTGCCCCTCGAAGTATGATATGTCTCTAACTTTTCTCTCTCAATCTTGGTTCTAACAGTTTTTTAAACAAAAATGTTGATATGACTATTAAATTGTTAATTATCCATGATATTTGACCATTAAAATTTGTTAAGTTAATGAGTTTCTTAAGGTTTGTGTTGATTTTTTTTAAATGTCCAATAAAATAAATGACCTAAACACATTTAGATTTAGAAATACTACATATGTATAAAGCATAAACATGTTTTATATCGAACACTTCTATCTAGGTGAAATATTAAGAAAAAAATAACAAAATTAATTACATTATACGGATTTGCTCCACATTTTTTACCCTATTTATTTCCTCTAATCAACTAATGTTTTGAGAATTTGTGCTTCATTAACTAACATTTTTAGAGGAGAAGGTATTCAATAAACCTCAAATATCATAGATAATAAGCAATGTAATGGTCATATCAACATTTCAGTTTAAAAAACGGATAGAATCAAAATGGAGGAGAAAAAGTTAGAGACATATCATAGTTCGAAGGGCAAAATAGGTACATTTTAAAGTTTATGGAGCATATTGACACAAGTGACAAAGTTCAAGGGACATTTATAAGCATTTCTGTTAAAAAACTTAATAGAGTTAAACCTCAGAGGGCATGTTGATACAAGTGACAAAATTGAGGAGGCACAACATGCACATTTTAAAATTCAAGGGGTGTGTTAACACAAATAACAAAATTTAAGATAAATTTATAAAATTTGTCCATTTATATGAGGAGTTTGAATTTGAATCTAATACTAATCTAATCTCTAAATAGTAGGAATGAACGAAACTAAATAATTATAAGATAAATACAAACTATTTAAATAATATATTGTCCTTAGAAGCTCTAATAAATAATGACCTTTGAGACAAAGACAGTAATAAAAAAATAAAATAAAATAAAATAAAAGTGGTGGTCAATTTTTCTTTTCTTAATTAATATAGCGAGTGATCGTATTGGTCCACTTTTAAGATCCCTATTTCAATAACTTCTCATTCTTTCAAGATTTTGTCATGGGGGCATATACACAACCTAGCGTTCCATTTGTGGCTAATGACCTGCAGCCAGCCTTGAAGGCCATCATCGGGCCTCAATACTGCGCTCCTAATTATCCCGTCGATCTCGCCATCGCCAGAAAGATCTTGGCCATAACAGACGGCAATTTCACCGTCACCGACGTAAATGGCAACATTATGTTCAAGGTGAAAGGAGCCCTTCTTAAGCCTTCGTGACCGTCGGGTCTTGCTTGATGCCGCGGGGAATCCCATTGTGACTCAGACGAAAGGTTTGCTTTACTACTTCATTATATATATATATACATATATATATATATATGTATGTATTAAAATTTTTGCTTGTTATAGGTTCAAGTGTACATACGAACGACTTTTGTTTATCATGTAATACTTACAACGACATAAATACCAAAACCTTTCTACATATAATATATGTGATACGTGCATAGATTGCGATCCCATGAAATTATAGTCGCTTTTGAATTTTGTTATATGGTAAAGTTCCTCATTAAAATATTAATAATTAAACATAATGATCATGATTATACCAGAGTATTTATATATATGTGTGTGTGTGTAAGATCGACGTAATAAATTAAAAATAATAATCAAAGATTACTTTGAGTATTATTTGCAACACGCAATAATTAGCACTGATCAATTTTGTTCTTCAACTAATATGACAAGTTTCTAGCTAGATAAAGTACTGTTTTTAGTTTTCTTCTTATTTTGAAAAATGCCAATTTTTATTCAACCACAACAAAAACAACACAAATATATATATATCAACATCGCGATTGATATAATGAAGAATTTATTGAAATAAAAAAAATCAGTTGATCATAATATCCAGTCCAGTGAACATATAAGTCTATTTTTGTAATGCTAGTACATGCTATATTACTTTCATATAAATATATTTTTTATTTCCTAGAAATTATATAAAAACGCGTTTAGCACTTTTGTTTTGAGTGAAAAATTTATATTGAAATTTAAATTTTTATGAAAGAAAGTGAAAAACATTGTAATAAACATGTTGAATTGCCTAGAAATTATATAAAAACGCGTTTAGCACTTTTGTTTTGAGTGAAAAACTTATATTGAAATTTAAATTTTTATGAAAGAAAGTGAAAAATATTATAGTAAACATGTTGAATTATAATTTAAATTTAAGACTGGGGCGTATTTTTCATCCGAATTAGACTGGATCAATCTTCAATTGTTTTCAGCGTTGAACGATCTTCTTTGATCCAATACAAGACTAAACTTCACGTGTTCTTAGCAAATAACAAAAAAGAAAAAGTCTGTGACTTCAAGGTCAAAGAAAGTTGGTTACAAGTTAGAACGGTTATGTGTCATCTATGCTCTGGAGAATCTTCAACCATCATTGTCCAAGTAAGAAATCTGACTTTTAAGACTTTTATTTTTTTTTAGAGGGATCTATACCAAACTATTAATTCCTATACATTTGTTAATTAGTAACTTTGGATCTCCATAGTTACCATGGCTTTTTTTTTTATTATTTCTCTACGATTCTTGTTTTTTTGTTTTTGTTTTCTTTTGCCAGTGAAACAATTTTTATTTTGGGATTGACTATCATTTGCTATCTAGTATATAGATTGCTTGTAAATTTGTAATATTTCAACTTCACTTTGTAAATTTACTATCTAGTGTAATTATTTCTTTTATTTTAGTTTTACCGATTGGATGTTACACCTTTTTTTTTTTTTTTTTTTTTTTTAGTTTTCGTCATACAAGTGATGATAAATTTTAAAATTTGATGAAGATGACATATACTCATCACGTATGGCATGAAAATTAGAAAGTCATGGAAGTTTTAAAATAAAATTTCATATTTTTATGAGACTATTCATTATTCTACTTCCCTTAAATTTTGAAAACTGATACGTGGAAAAACGATAAATGATCTTTCTTAAAGTATTTCTCATAAATATTGCTTTTTTAAATTAAATAAGTGGGCATTTTCTTAAAACTGATCAATCAGTTATTTACTTAATATTAGTTATTGATTAATGTCAGAAGAAATAAATTAATTAATTAAAAACAGAGGTAACGACCACTTTATGCAATTTCTGTTTTAAAAATGTATTTATTGTTAGGCATAAAAAACTTCCCGAAAAAAAGAAGAAGAAGAAGAAGAAGATTTTAGGAACTAATCAACAAAAAATAATTAAGAACCAAATTATGTTTGGAAAAGACAAATTCATGGTCATCGATTACGCTCTTATAGTAGCACTCATTGTGATTCTTGATGAGATTAATCGTGACGATTGACGAGGCAGAGTAGTAATAGGATGAAATGGGAATTTCTAAAATGCAGTCATTAATACCCTTAACTAACGCGCGTTTTTAAATTAATATTTTTACTTTATTTTTTTGTATTAGGTTTGTTATTTGAAGAATTAGTCATATATCAAAGTTAAAATTATTTGAATATTGGTTATATATCAAATAAAATATTCACCTTAAACACCGAGAGAAAAAAATAAAATAAAAAATATTTAAATTTAGTTTTAAAACATCAATGAAGAAGATTAAGGGGTATTTTAGTAAAAACTTATATTATTTCATTCTATTCTAATGACTAAACAAACATAATAATTGTGATTCTAATTTTAATTCTAATACTCAACCAAACAATAGAATTTAAATAAATCATTTGATTTATTTTTATTCTCATTCTATTATATTCCTATTCCTATTCCTATTCTCACTCCAATCTACCGAACCAAACGTTACCTAATTTCATCTTCTTTCCTCTTTCCACCTTATATATTGTATATATAGCTTGTTAGATGAACGTATTTGCTTATTGATATTTAGTTTGCAGAAAAATATTTGAGAAGGATTTTAATTTTTTTTCAAGTTACTTTAGTCAAATCTTGTTTTAATGTATAAGTAAACAGACATCTTCTACCAATGTGTAAAATCAAAATGAGATTCTCTTTAACAAAAATGATGAAAAATTGAAATAAACTCAATAACATTACAATAGTTGTATAAATAATTCTCTATAATTTTTCTATACCAAATTTCGTTTTAATCTATAATTTTTTTTCTATGACTCAAATATGTATAATATTATTCTACTCTTCTATATGATGTCAAAAACATTTGGAGATAATAATTTTATCCAAAAACTCAATTACTCACGAAAACTCGCCTTAAATGATTTTTTTTTATTTTAAAAAAACCTTGTTTAAATGGATTCAGATTGGAAATGGGTCAAAGTTATAAGGGATAAAGAGGAAAATAGGCCAAGATTTGAGATGAATTAAAATTAATAGGTCAATAGTTTACATAAGTTAATAAATATGTCAAATTACTATTTTCGTCCATAACTTATCTGGTTATGAACCATAACTTGACAAGTTATGACATATTAATTTTTATAACTAAAAATTGACTTATATACTTTCTCAAACTTTTCATATTGACATATTTTCTACTATTTTCCAAGTTATAACTCATCACGGGTCGCGTAGCATGAGCAAATTTAAAAATTCTCAATCATGTTCCTCATTTATCTGTCCCGTGTAATTATATCCTATTTTTAAAGTAATTATACAATGCAAAATATATTACAATATATGTTACAATATATAATATTACTTATAATATAATACATAATATATATATATATATATATATGAAAGTTTAAGCCTACAGTTTCTTTTACTTTTAAATAAAGTTGTATATAGTTGTATTAATTAATTATTATTTTTTAAATGATGAGAATAAAAATTAGGCATTGCAAGAATTCCGAACCTGTGATGGAAAAACTCACATTCCACTGTACAACGTCAACTTTTTCAGATTAATATGGTAGAGATAGTGAGTGTTTTTATTCGGGATGGGTTGGCAAAAAGACAATCCCACTTCAAACAGTCCCATTGGCATCCTACTTGAGCGAAGCGCGTGGTTAATTAGGCCATATTTATTTCATCGATTTGAGTTTTTAATTCTAAGTTTTTATAGTAAAAAATTATTAAAAATATCACATTTAATTTTTTTTTATTACAGTAAAAAATTCTAAAAAAATATTACATTTCAACTCAAATTAAAAATTCAAATTCGTGAAGTGAACTAGACCTTAATAATCATAAAGGGAAATTCTTCTCTTTTCACTATTCAAAAAACGTGGTTCCCTTATTTTGTCCTTTTGTGATTTTTTTTTTTACACTAGCACTCACTTTCTCTCTCTCTCTCTTGGTTCTTGGTTGGGTTTGGCATTGTTTTTAGCTCTCAAAATTAGTTTATGTTTATAGTAAAAACTAATTTTAGGTGATGTTTGATAGATAAATTTATTTTTTAATTTAAATTATAATTTATAATGTGTTATAATATTTTTTTTTATAAAACATACATATAAATTAAAAATAATTTTAATAACATAATTTTAATTTATGAACTAAACTTACTCTTATAATCTTTTACGAGTAAGAAATTTCTCCCGTTAAAAAAGGTAAGGACCATAGAAAAAGCCTTAAAGCAAACACGGAAATTCTCGCAGATTGCTGTGTCAAACTAGTAATTACTCTACACGGTCCCGTGTCGCAACTGTCATCCGCCCCGCGTTGCTACTTCCTAACAAACAAAAATAAAAATCTTAAAGAAATTCTCAGATCAAAAAGAATCTTAAGAAATTCGCTTGAATATCACCTGAAGAAATCTCCGAAGTCCAAGCCGAAAACCAGATCAAACTACACCAAAAAACTCCCACCGTTTTTGCGTGATCGGCGAAAATGGCGTACGCGACACCAAGCGGTCCTCCGACAGGGAATCCGATCGCCGTGGTGGGCCCGCAGTTCTGCGCGCCGTACCCGGTGGACTTGATCATTGCGAAGAAGCTGATGACCCTTGCCGAGGGCTCCTTCACCGTCTCCGACGTTAACGGCAACATCATGTTCAAAGTCAAGGGCTCCGTTTTCAGCCTCCATGACCGTCGTCTACTCGTCGACGCCGCCGGTAACCCTATCGTCTCCCTCCGCCAAAAGGCACTTCCTCTTTGCTCTTACTTTTTCCTTTACGAGTAGTATTAGTTTTGTTACTCGCTCCTTTTAAATTGTCTTTCTCTGATTTGAATAAACAAGAAAAAGGTAATTTCTGATCCGATCTGAGAATTAAGAAAGAAAGTACTTCTAAATTTGTTGAGTATTATATACAAACGTGGTCCAGAAAAGTAGTTTAGGAAAATTTTCCTTTTTCTGGTTCAGTTTTTTTTTTTTTTTTAATTTATAAGTGAAAAATAAAGAATTAATGAATTCTGTTGCAAGGTTACGATAACTTAGAGATGCCAAGGTGTCAAATAATTTCATGAAAGCAAGTTATCGAAGATAATTCTGTTGGTCCAGTATGCTATTATTAACCATTATGCTATTGCTATAAATATATGCAAAATTATGGTTAGAAGATAATTTTAAGTAAGGCAGAGAAAACGAAAGCAGAGAAAATTATGCTGTATAAGCGTGTCTGAAGTTTAAAAAATTTCGAAACACTTGCCAAAATGAAGTTTTAATTAGCAATAAAAGAGGGAAAATACTAAATCCATTATACTACCAGCTCCCAACTCCATGTTGCCACTGTCATGATCATAGAAAAAATGTTTTGAGTCTCGGTTCCAATAGTATTCGTCGTAGCTCAATTGTGGCATTGAAATATGAAATGTTGTCTGGTTAAATTAGGCGTTCATCTTAATCTCCAATGTAATGCTATAATTAATGTACCAATTGTAAATTTAACATTTGAGTGCAAAAAATACTCTCCAATGCAATGCTATTTGTTGTGCCAAATTTTCCATATGCTATACTTGTGACAAATTTCTCACCAAGTATAGCATATGAAAAATTTGGCATTTTATTATTATTGGTTGAAATGCTTACTTTTTCTATATAATCAATGCAATTTTGCATTTTCTAATTATTTTAAAAATAAAAAGTTTACTTTTACAACTTTGGAAGCTTAATGATTATAGGAAAAAGTAGATTTAGCATTTCAAATAACATTATGTATTGAAGCAAAAATAAAAATAACATACTATATCATACTTTTTTATGTTAAATATACAATTGGCATTAGCATTTACATTGGAGATGGTATTAGATCAAAATATGTGTTGATTTTGGATGAATAAAAAGCATTATAAACAATTTAATTTCTGTTATCTTCTAAGTGAAACAGGGGAGGAAAAGGTAATTCAATAATTCTTTTATCATACCATATTGAAGCGACTGCTCTTACAACGGCTTTGTTTTTTTAAAAAATTAATTAATTTACGGTATGAAAAATACAGTGGATATGTTGAATTTTGGGATTACTCAGTGTCAAAACTTAATATCTATCAAATGTTGGAAGATATACTTATGACCAATACCATTTGGAGCCAAACATATCGCAAGAACTGCGGTTAGCAGTACCAAATGCTAATCGAATTGCTATTCAGCCAATCGTAAAATGGTTCAGTGGCAATGTTATTCATCACCGGTATGCTAGCACTAGTATGTGAATGTATACGACTCATTTCATTTGTGATGTGACAATGTCCAAAAGATATGTGGTATTTCATCCTCAATTGTGATAAACAGCATTGTTCTTCATTTAAATTTTGACTCTTGACAATAAAAAAATAAAAATAAAAATGAAAAAACTACAACAACAACCGGCAACCACAGGGTTCCCTTTCTGTGCTGCATTTGTACATGCACAAGCATCTAACGGTCAAGAGATCATAGATTACCTTTGGCCTTCTTTTTGTGTTCTGCAATTGCCTACATATTCTTCTAGACTGTATATGTAAACTGCCTCATTTACACACCTTATGTATGTAGAACGTAACTGTTTCCGTGTTATTCAGATATTAACAGCGCATAGGAGATGGGAAGTGTACCGAGGAGATAGCTCAAACTCCAAAGATCTTCTTTTCAGTGCCAAGAAATCCTCCCTTCTTCAACTTAAGACCCAATTAGACGTGTTCTTAGCTGCAAACACAAAAGAAGATGTGCCTGATTTCAAGGTCAAAGGGAGTTGGTTTGAGAGATCATGCACCATATATCTCGGAAACAGCTCCACTATCATTGCACAAGTAAGACCATAGAGTCCTTTACTCTTTTTCTATTCAAAAGCGTAAATATGTGTTTTGTATTATCTGATGACAAAGATTACCAAATGTGGTTGAGCAGTACTACTTAGCACTTGTATTTAGTTTTGGTAAGTTTTCGGTTCTAACACTTGATAAGAATTCTTAACAATGTCCCAGATGCACAAGAAACACAATGTTCAAAGCCTTGTGCTTGGAAAGGACACCTTCGCTGTAACAGTGTACCCCCATGTCGACTACTCCTTCATCGTTGCACTAGTGGTGATTCTCTATGAGATTAACGAGGACCGGAAAGACGACGACTAAACAGCTTCTGGATGCTGACTGTAAATGAGTATTCTTCTTTTATTCCACTTTTGTTACCTACTTTCTGTAATATGTGCGCTTTGACTTCTGAGCGATAAAAGACTACTAGAAGAAATGTGATAATGCTACTATTTTGGCTCTATGGTTTGTTAGTGTTCAACCTAAGTGAATAAATTGCCACTTTCTACTAGTTATTACATTCATATTGCATAACCAGATGATTTGTTGCACTCTGGGACTATACATGAATGGGCTTTCATTGTTATTATTACATTCATATTGCATAACCAGATGATTTGTTGCCCTCTGGGACTATACATGAATGGGCTTTCATTGTTACTTCGGACCAATTGCTAAGAAAGTGCATCTAATTTAAGGAGTGGCCCTGGCTTTTCTTTAATCTAATGTAATTATTTTCTTCTTTGCTGGGTGCTAGATAATTACAGCCTGTTGGAATCCAAACTATGCCTGAGCTTATTTGATTCTTAAGGAATTATAATGAGTGGCGCAGCCACGTTGGGCCCAATGGGGGCAGTTGGCCCCTATTGGTCCAAGCGACTCTTTTATAGTATATGCCGGTTAAGCCCAACATTACTTTTTTTAGCAACTTTGTACTTTTTTTGCCCACCTTAAAATCTTTAATTTGCAATATTTACATTAAAGCTTTTAGAAAATGTTCAAATTTTTAATTTGCAATATTTACATTAAAGTTTTTAGAAAATTTTCAATTATACCTTCAAATTTTAACTTTTAAATTCTGATGTACTTATATGTCAATTTTAAACTATCAATTATACCAAAAAATCAACCATAATCTTAGATGAATCCATAAATTTTGTGAACTGTAAACTTCAAAAAATTGAACTAAATTTGATTAAAATAGTTAATGTTATTTTAGTAATAAATTTTGGTTTAATTTACGCCTCCTGAAAAAAACTTTATGGCTCCGCCATTGATTGTAGTGTCTATGTTTATGTTCAAAACCCCACCACAACTGATATTCTTTTTACAAAAATAGGATACTTTCTTTTTCAATTTGTAAATTGCACAAAATGGGAGGTAACCCTCTTCTCACCATAATCCTTCCACACTCAAATGAAGGCAGGATTTGATTTCAGGTCTTTGGATTTGACCCTCAAGTGATTTTACTAACTCAAGTAGTTGCCACATTACATTCAAGTACTCAAATAAATTTTGCCTTCTTCTGATTTTAATCAAATAAAAACGAAAGAAACATATAGATGTTTCCAAACAAGTTTGAATGGATAATGCTTCAGTCGGTTTTCATAAGATAAGGTTCTTGTACTAGATTTCTAAAAACGCAGAGAAACAAATAGACTTGCACATGTCACAACCAACAAAGAGAAAACTCTCAATAGGCCATAAGCTTAAATATCTTTGACCTATTGACGCTCATGTAAGAATCCAAATGAGCACCAAGACAAAATAAAAGACATTGTACTACGACCACTATTTTTGCTTTCTATAAGAGTGAAAACAGTGGACTTTATCTTGATTCTCCAAGTAGATGGGTAATCATTATCATCGTTCTTTTACTACAACCACAAAGTGCACTTTGAAGTTTTTTGGCCCTTTAGGCCTTTATGATACTCTCACAAGTGTCCAAATTAAAAGCCATAAAGCATGGCATTTCTAAGTCAACTCTTTGCTTATGACATGGGTTTTCTATTGGAGACACAATCACTACCCATTTGCTGCAAAAGGAAAATAGCTTTTGAAGAATCTGAACAGAATTCTACAATATTGTTTCCAAGCATTGGGTTTATATTAGGTTTTGTTAGTTTTACATAGCACTGGTAATCCGGTAACGACACGACAACATAATATTAGGTTTTGTTAGTTTTACATAGCACTGGTAATCCGGTAACGACACAACAACACGATTTAAAATCTGCACGAAATTAACGGGTTTGAGTTTACTATAAATGGGTTTGGGTTATAAACTGGTTGGCATGATTAACACGATTTATAAATAGATTGGGTTAGGATTGACCTCTTAACACGAATTGATATGATTAACTATATTTGTCATCTGCAATATAATAATATGTGATATAATATGAAAATTTATATGACATATTAAATACAAATAATGTGAATTTTAATATTTGTAGGTAAAATTTATTTATTTTTCTTAAAAGAAAATCTAAATTGACTAATAAACATGTTAAACATGTCTTAACCGTGTTAAATAAGTCATTATTATATTAGTTATTTATTCAATATATTAATTTAAACGGGTTATACAGATTGACACGATTAATAAATAGATCGTGTTTGGATTGGTATTTTTGACACGTTAAAAAATATGTCGTGTTTGGGTTAATTTTTTTTTACGCGATTAATAAATATTATTCAATATATTAATTTAAACGGGTTATACAGGTTGACACGATTAATAAATAGATCGTGTTTGGGTTGATATTTTTGACACGTTAAAAAATGTCGTGTTTGGGTTAATTTTTTTTGACGCGATTAATAAACGGATTGACATAAATACGACTCACTAATACTAATTGTCACCCTTAGTTTTACATGCGTTTTTTATTTTGTTATAATTTAATTTAAATTTAACGTTTTAAAATATGCCTACGGTTCAAACGGTAAGAAGCTTAAAAAAAATCCCTAATAAATTTGCAGCAGAACAAAAGTCATTGTGGACTATTAAGTGGCAATGACTGGAAAAAGTAGTAAATCATTGACAAAGCCAACTAAGGCTTACGCTTTCAACTTTTTAAATTTGTTTTTTAAACTACATATTTCTATTGGTATCTTTATAAAAAATTAGATATAACCCCTCCAAAACATTGAAAATCTAATCTTTAAACCTCTATTTTTTTTTTAAAAAAATACCATTTTCTTAAAAAATATCTTCAAAATACTACTAATCTCAACTTAAGAAGTTTTTTATAACTAACTAAATATAAATAATACATATCTATTAGTTTATATATTTTAACATTAGTATTAATTCTACTTCTTATTACCACTACTGTAGAGAGAATATTTTTTGCTATAAATATTGTGAAGAATTAGCTTTGCAATTGAATTGAAGATCAATTGATTAATAATATATTACTTATGTACATCAAGAATATCTTCAATAACCATAATAATATGGTCATTAAGCAATACTTTTTTAAAACATGAAATCTCATTTTGGACAATTTATAGTAAAGGCCTTAAGCACAAATGGTTTTTTTTAAGGATTTTTATAAATGGTCGAAGTTTTGTAAAATTGTAAAAATGGGTGTTTTTATTAATTTAGTGATTAATCACTAATTGACTCAGTGATTAATCACTAATTGACTCAACGGTCAATCACTGATTAACTCGATTATTCTTTATTAGTAATAAACATTTAACCAAAATCAATTAGTAATTATTCAATTTCAACCAACAAATTACATGTTTATTAATGATAAATCATTGATAAATTAATAATAAATCGATCAATCATGATTGACTCATATAAATAAAACGGTTATTTTCGTAAAATAAAAAAAGTTCGGTCACTTATAAAATGACGTGATTAAAAAATATCACCCAACACAATTTTTCATATAGTAACTTAACAATAATTTTTTTTTAAAATTTTATAACAACAACAACAAGCTTTAATCATAACTTAGACTTTCCTGATCTGTTCGAAATTAGACTTTTCTGAAGGCTTAGATCTAGAATGTTTTTTCTAACTATTTCGGTCCACATAATTCATAATCTACTCCTCTCTCTTAGTATTAAGTATATTATCTCAAATACAAACTGGTGCTTCTAACGGTCTAAGTTAGACATACCCGTACCACCCAACCTCTCTCAGAAATTTTTCTGACTTCATCGCTGTTGTAGACGGTGGGTTTTTCAGCTGCCATTGCAAACGGTTCTCTGGCCTGATTCCAAAGTTAAAAGTAAATAATTCAGTCGCACAACCGACAATAAAGAGAAAGTTGCAAACGAAAGGAAAGAGAAACTAAATCAATTTCTAGAGAGAGAGAGAGGAAGAGAAATCCTTGAATGCTACAGAAAGTAGACTTCTCCATGATAGACTTGATAGATGCCATCAAAAAGATGGACTGAATAGAGGAATGTATTAAAAAACATCCTTGGATTTTTCTTTGGTGCCACATGGTCATCAATCATGTTGCATACATTTATCCTAGTGAGGATATATATGTTCCCACAAAAATTAGTTAAATTTTATTGGACTTAATTATTGTGGAAGCTTAAAATGAAAAGTGAACAACCAGTTATTACAAACCATATGTGGGAACTCCAATAATGCATTTCAGTGGAGATATTCTTTTTTGTGGTGCCACATAAAGCCTGTTTTCTCTAACAGAAATTAATTAACCGGAAAAAGTAGAATGTGAATAAGAATATAATATGATGGAATCATAATAGGAATAAAATGGAGTAATTTATTCCAATTCGAACATTTGGTTGAACTTTAGAGTTGGTACCGGATTATAATTGTTATGTTTTGTTAGTTCTTGAAATAGTAAAATAATTATTCATTGGTTTATTTTATGTAATACATATTCATGCATTTTGGGCGAATCGCTTTTGGGTAAGAATATTTGTTGTTTCTACTAACCAAACATTAGAAGTACTTGCTCTTTAACAAATGTCATTCTATTCTAGTGGCAGTGTTTAGATCAAGATAGAAACCTACTTTCAACATGCTAGAAACTCGTTTTATAATAAAAAGATTTGAACTTTGTATGTATTCTACTACATTTTGGCAATGAACTTTTATATACTTATTAAATTATTGTATCTTGTTTGTAATGAGTATATAAAATAATATTAGAATTATAATCCACATATGTTTATGATTATTTCCTATTATAATTTGTGTTATTAAATTAGTTCAAATTAAACAATATAGATTGTTTTTTAACATCTATAAATTTTCAACAAAAAATTCTATGATATGCTCAAAATATCATTTGTTTTTAATATTCGTCGATATTGACATTTTCATTGACATTATTCGTAAATTAAAATTTTGATAACTCTGTCAATATTGATATTTTTTTATCTATCGATAAAATAAACAAGCCCATATTGGAATACACAATAACAACAGATAATGGTTCGGAAGTGCCTCAAATTGAAAGTTGAAACTAAACCAACAAGAGAAAGATTTAAGGTCAATGAATTTTTTATTGAAGCCTTGTGGCACTTAATTGGGGAGTGACTGTATTTCCATCGCGATACATGTGTTTCACATTGATGGTCTTATATCAAAATTGATAGGGAAGAGAACCGATGAATATTAAGGGGTTGTTCTTTTGGAGTGTAACTTGAGTGTAATTTTTGAGTTGAATTTGAGTTATAACTTGAATTGAAGTTGTAACTTGAATAAAGTTGAGTGAAGTTGAATAAAGTTAAAACTTAAAAGAACGTGAACTTGAATAAAATTGAAACTTGAGTTGTCTTTTTTTGAATTTTTTGGACAAAAGAACATGCAATAATTTTCTTGATGTCTTTTGGATATTTCAAGGAATCACCCACTTGCCATGAGAACTGCGGTAGCACAGTCATAATGATGTATACCAAATGAAGGCACCCCAAAATATTTTAAACTTAAAATTTTTTCTTTTTAATATCAATATCTCCCTTTTATATACGCATATTTTTTCCACACCCCACGTTTTGGGTTTAAGTTAAAAACATTTTATTTTGGTATTCTTTTTACCTAGAAGAAAAGGATTTCTTTTTTTTTTCCTTTTAAGTTCATTCAAGATTTTTTTTCTCAGATTCATTTTTTGTTTTTTCTGAGTTTCATTTGAACTTAAAACTGAACAGTAAGAATAATAATACGAAATAGCCACTACACTTTGAGATCAACAAGAAGCAATACAAACTGGATCGAAAGGGAAATTTGAAAACGGTAAAGGAAATTTCAAAGGGAAAAAAATCTCTTTCTGTACTTCTCTGTATGTGGTTTTTTTTTTGTTTTTTTTCCTTTTTGTCACCACAAATTAGAGCTTTGAAATTAACCATGGGAGATCACAAACACATAAAACTTAATCAAAAGGGAAAATTGAAAATTGAAAATGTAAAAGACTTTAAAATGAATGAAATAAAGAAAATCACAACCACAGTAAAAAAAAAAAAAAAAAAAAAGAAAAATCACATTATTTAGGAGTAGATTCATTGTTAGCTTCATAAATTAATGGGAATGTGACCCCTGGTGACAATGATAAAGTTAGTAAAAAGAAATAAAAAATGGAATGAATCTGGGCAAAAAAGGAAAATAGAGTCATTTAAATGGAAGGTTAGCCAAAAAAAGAATTAAAAATTAAAATATTCAAAACAACACGGTTTCACAAATGATGGAATGTGGAAAAAAATATGGGGTGTTTAAAAGGGTATTTGTGGAATTGCATAAGATTTTTATATTAGACAAGAAATAATTTTATATTTTATACCTTTTGGGGTGCCTCAATAAAAATTGGGAGTGAAAATATAATTTTCCATGAGTATATTTTGACCATGGAAGGAAAATAAAAAAATAAAAAATAAAAAAAGAAAGAAAGAAAAAGAAAGAAAGAAAAATCTAAAGCCTCAAGGACTCATCAAAAAGATGAAAAAATGAACACAAACGTGAAAACATTATGATAAAGACTTTTATAAGACTAACTTATTGATAAGGATATCCACATTTGACCACTAAATATCATGTATATACTCTTTGGTTATGTGAGAGGAAGAGGCATTAATGGAGGCACAGGTGAACTGAGAACCGAACGTGCCTGATTTTTAGAGAAGTTGAAAATACCTCCACTGATTAGCCCCCACGTGTACAAGCCTCATTCGGTCTCTCCCTTGATTTTATTTTGTTTGTCTTTTTTAAGTTGAGCAAGCTACACACTATACACGTGAAGAATAACTTTATAAATTTAATTTCGCGTCAAAAATACGTTGTCTCGTTGGAATTTAAGTCTGCTTATTAGAACAAGAAAAAAAATAAAAATCATATAAAAATAATTAAGCGGTAAAAAACATTCATAAAATATAAAAATAAAAGAAAGCATTTAATAAATAATAAATAAAATAATAAATAATGAAAGTAGAAGAGGTAGAAAAGAATAAAAAAAAAAGAGTGGAGAGCTATCACATGACAGCCTAGAAAGTGCTCTGAGAGAGCATTATAAAAAAAAAAGTGTGTAAAAATAATTTTTAATATAACAGGAATTACGTTGAAAACAATTAAGTACGGATATATTTAAAGAAAATTATTTTAACTATTGACAAAGAATTAAATGGAAACACGTGTAAAAAAAATTTATTCATTAGAGCAAAGTGAGCAACATTTTTTTTTTTTTAAACAAGCAAAAATTTAATTGAACAAAGAATAATAAAGATAAAAATGTAAAGAAGAAAAAAAAAAGAAGAAGAAAGAAAGGAATAGGAGAAGCCGTCACGTGGCAACCTAACGGCATAGTACTAATCAAGAACTTTTGGCGAAAGCATACTCTACGCGTGTGTTTAACGTGTTATATTTTTTATAAGAAATTTAATTCTTTACTCACTTATTATTCAAGTTTTAGTTTAGTAAAAAAATAAATAAATAATATAAGTATAGCATATTTAAAAGGGGAAAAAAAAAGCAAAGATTTTTTAATGGAGCAAATTAGAGAATAAATTATTTGTGGGGAACATATGAAAAAAATAGTATTTGAGAGGGTTACAAGAGAAAAAATATTTAGGTGGGAATACATTAGAATATATGATTTCAATAAAGCAGTTAAAAAGAAATATATAGGGAAAATTTCATTTTGATACATTCTGTTATATTAAAATTTGAGTTAGATATCCTCCGTTTTTAAAAATTTCATACCGGTATCTTGACCTTTTAGAAAAAAAATTTTATACCTCGGAGTTATTTTTGAGGACACAAAAAGATAAAATTGTCCTTATTGTAAAAATTCATCCGTTGACTAAAATTTTAAAGAGAAAAAAAAGATTTTAAAAATTGTTATACCTGTAAAGCATAATCTTTTTTAAAAATTCATCTCTTCAAAATCTTTTTGTAAAATCCTTTTTTCTTGAAAATTTTGTTCAACAAATAATTTTTATAACATGAATCTCAAAAATAGTTTTGAGATATCAAAACAATTTTCATGCCTCAATAGGCGCCATTATTGAGCACGATAAGTAGGCATAAGTCACATCATGACGAACTACTGCCCAATGATGATTGGTGATGAAAGACACTGCATGGAACCCATCCGGCCCCGACGCTTTATTACTGCCCATTTCAAACAAAGCTCGTTTAATCTCTGTTGGAGTAAAAGGAACATCCAACGTATCCCTCATGTTTTAAGAGATCAATGGCCTCACATTATCTGTAATTCTAGAGATAGACTCCAAAGAAGGCTGACTAGACGATAAGATACTACCAAAGTAATCTTCGATGATCTGAGAAATTTCCTCATCCTTCGACTTCCACAAGCCATATGAATCCTCCAAGTCATTAATCTCATTTTTATTATGACGCTGGGAATTTAAGTGGACGTTTAATTGATAGAGTCAGAAGCATTTTTAATTTATGTGTATTTTTTATGAGAGAAAATACTATAACGAGTCACGAATTATGATCCGAATCATGACACGAATCCACCAACCAAATGTCCCTTAAATTTGAATTTGATACATAGTTGAATGTATACGATTGACGAAGTTAAAAATAAAGGCTACGCTTTCTTAAGAAACCTGAAACCTAAAATACAAGTTACGTTTATAAAACATTTGAAAAAAAAAATAATTTTTTGAGCTAAATTTATTAGAGGTTCCTGCACTTTTTTCTCTTTCTATAGTTAGTTCAAATACTAAAAACCATTCTATATTAAACTCTGAGTTCTTTAAGCGTCTCAAATTTAATCCCTCAGTTATATTGTGTTAAATTTTAGATGAAAAATGTTAACATATTAGTGTTTAAATTATAAACAAACGAATGAATACCTTTTCCCACTTTTTTTTTTCTTTTTGCAAAGAGGGACATTAAAAGTACAATTCATTTGATGAAAAGTCCATATATCAAAATTCATAAAAAAAAAAAAAAAAAAAAAAAAGCCCATGATCAGGTTTACTTATAAATGTAAAAGACTAAAAAACCTATCCATATATAATCAAGTTTTTCTCCAAAACAAAAATAGTAGAAAACTTGGCTCATAATAAGTTTTTCCCTAAAACAAAATTTAAGAACCTGTTCGTCCAAAAAAAAAAAAAAAAAAAAAAAAAAAACACCATTCAAGACAGAGAGTAAATTATTTCTTCCTTGTAGATAGCTTCTTTGTAGTGGCAAAGAGAACATAAAAGTTTGCTGTCCAATTTTTGAGCTGTGGATCCCGGGTCAATCAAATGAAGCAAATACAAAGTCAAATTGAATTTTACATTTTATAGAGAAATAACAATTACTATGTTTGGAGTCGGAGTGAAGGAAATTCGTAGGCTCCATTTTATTGAAAGAGTCGATATCTCGATGATCATGCTGACTTTCAACTTCATAATCTGATTATTGCCAGTTTTAGCATTATGACTTTGCTGCCCACACAACGTGCATTTCATTCTAACGTAATTCCTTTTCAACTTAGTTGCATTAGGATTAATACGCTCAGGATTAAATTTTTTATCAAATGAATTGTACTTTTAATGCCCCTTTCCGGAAAAAAAAAAAAAGGAAACGGTATTTATTCATTTGTTTATAGTTAAGCTACCAATATGTTAACGTTTTTCATCCAAAACTTAATAGAATCTAGCAAAGGAATTAAATTTTAAGAAATTAAAAGAGTTCAAGGTTTAAAACAACATCAAAAACTTAGAATGCCACGAGTTATTTCGTGTGGTCCAAACAATTACTTATCTAAATTCACTTTCAAAATTTTTACTTTTTTTTTTCAATTTTAAAGAAACTTTTGTAATGATAGATTTTAAGGGAAAGTAGCTAATACACTTTTCTATATTTTATTATGGTAATTTCATTTCTTTATTAAGGGATTGGGCATCTATATCTTTAATTAAAAAATAAAAATAAAATAATAAAAGATAGAAAAGTTTAGTCGGTGTTGTTCGTAGCGGTATTCAAAATACAATAACAGTTTTTAAAAAACAAAAAAGACAATTATGGAAAAATTTAATAAATAAATGTAGATTGAAATTATTATTCCTCCAATCTTAAGGAGGAAATATAATCCCATGAAAATAGGGAATAGATTATTCCTTTTAGAACAGTACCTTTTCCAAGTATTTTATCAAGGTTTTTTTTTGTGCAGACACCTTCTTATTTTTTTAAATTTGACAATTTAATTCTTGTTTTTTTTTAAAATTGACCCCTTCAACTTTTAAATCTTTACAATTAAGGTACAATCAAAAATTATTTATATTCTGTTTATGATTCTAATCACGTGATGTACATGTGAGCATTTATTGAGAGCAATGAAAGTCATTTCTCACTTTATTTGTTTGGTCATATTGTTTTTACAATCGTATCGACTATGATAAAATCTTGGCCACCAAGGTTTATTGCACTCAACAAACATTCACATGCGTGTCACCCCTGTCACGTGATTTGAATTGTGAAAAATGCAGACGCCATTTTCAATTTGACCTTAATTACAAAGATTTTTAAGTTGACCAAGGACTAAATTGCTAAATTCAAAAAGTTGAGTGGGGTGTGCGTAGAGAAAAGCCTTTCATCAACCAAGCTTCAGAATTGGGACTTTGTTCTGCATTCCTTTCATAGCAGTATTTCCCTTGTGTGCGTAAAAAAGATTAATTAAGAAGCTCAACTAATGATTTTAGAGCTCTTGTGCCTAAAAGTAAAGGAAAGAAAATAACATATTGTTCAAGTGGGTATAGACTAAACTTTGCATTCATTAAAATATTGAAGTCAAAGATCAACAGCGCCAATTTTTCATGCAGATTCTAACATTGGGATTGAAATATGGAGGCTTCAAAGAATATAAAATATACGTAAGAAATAACAATATAAACAATATGGTCATCCTGTTTTGTGTAGATTAATAGTAAATGTAGAGAGTGAAAAAAAAAAGAATGACATATAAGAGTGATGTTAGAATGAACTCATGAGTTAAGATGACGGCGGATGCGAGAAGCCAGCTCAAGAGCATGAAGCCAAGCTGAACAAATCTTCCAAGTGGCTTCGGAAGATCTGGTGGTTTGAACCAATTTAATCAGAAAGAGATGGTCACCTTCCAAACATGCATAAATTAAACTAACAGTTCAATCAATCATAACCCCAACATCTCATCTGATTTCTAAAATTAAACAAAGCTAATCATGTGTGTAATATTAAAAATTTTAGATAGACATTTAGAATAAGTGCAAAATCTCCTATTTACTCTTGTTAAAAATCCCTTAAAACATTAATATTTTGCACTCAATGTAATAAATTCTCTAAAATTTTTAATTGTTGTACTTTCGGATGTGATTAGCATTGTTAAATTTATATTAATCTTAATGTTATGATGCAAATTTCTAAAGAAACAAAAATTCAATAAATAATCTGTCATGATTAAAAATTTAAAAGCCACAAATGATATAATGCTTATAGTTGACGCACTAAAAACAAATAATACTTCCTATCAAAAGAAAATCTGATACAAGTAATATAAACTTGGCTATAATAATCATAGCGTATCAAAATTAATCGAGAATCTTCTTTTCCCCCTTTCCACCAAAAATTATAAAAAAAGGTGCCCATAAAAGATGACTTCTTTCTTTCCTCCTTTTCTCTTTTGGAAACTTTCTTTGTTTTTGAGAGACATTAAAGAAAACCGACACAGATGGAAGAAAGACAGAGCCGTTCCTGATGGGGACACGTAATCTCTTTTTTTTTTTATTTTTTTGTCCAACCGATGTTCATCTCACAGTCACAAAAATGTTCCCTGATGCAGCAGTTTCTTTATTTTTATTAACAATAGTTTTTTTTAAACATTAAATTAACAATAGTTTTTTATTTTTAAACATTAAATTTATATATAAAATTATTTATTATGTGTATATTTTTAATTTAATATGAATTTAATTAAATTTAATGATAAAAAACTAACCCCTGCTACATTTTACTGAAAAAAAGTCCCATAAAATTTTCACTGCTGACCTCCAACCCAAACCTAGACGTTAGCCTTCCTCTCCGTAAAACCACTCCCAAAAATAAATCAATTAAACACTTCAAAACAAATTCAAAGCATTATTCTAAGACGACTTATTTTATGAGACCCCCTTAAATAATACTTACTTGGCTTGTTGGTCTCTAAATTAAAAGTTTTTATAATTAATTTCTTAAACTTTAAAATTTATTGTATTAATAGTTCTTTTGATAACGTTCCTCAAATATTGAATTGTTTTGGATGATTTTTGCACGTAACTTGCACATCAGTGACTACTAAGGGCATGTTTAGTTGGAAGGAATGGAATGGAAAGGAATCACAATTCTGATAATTCCATTGTTTGGTTGGTTTATTTTGGCACGGAATTGCTTTCCGTGGGAAAGCTGATTCACTCAATTTGAGTGAATCTTCATTCAGGCGGGGGGTGGCTTGAATGGCCTTTCCATTCCGCCAATTTATTTTTTTCACCCAATTTGGCCCTCGTCTCCCCTCGTCCCCGATCAAAAGAAAAGGAGCCCTAGCCGCGTCTCCCCTCGACCACGACTCCAACTGAGGCCAGCGCAGACACTTGACGGACGGAAAGTCGATCGACTGTTGACGCCGACGACGAGAAACGACCGCAAGTACAATCTTCCCTCTTCTTCCTTCGTGGTTCTTGGAGATCTCTGTTCTGGGTTTGTTTTGATTTTTTGAAAGAAATCCCAAATCCCACTGCATAAAGGATGGGAACTGAAAACAGGGAGGAAAACTTGGAAAATGAATGTGCTTCGAAACATGTTTCTGCCTTTTACATATTTACTTAGCAAACCATAATCCCCAAAACTCCAAGGTCCTCATCACTCAAAATTTTGTAATGAGGTGTGATACATGTTATTTGTGATGGCTTTCCACTCGGAAAACGGCAATGTGATTTTGTTATTGTCTTTTTGGGTTGAATTTGGATTGATTATTTTGCAGAATATCAGTTTTGTGTATTTTTGAATATTGGTTTTGCAGAAAGGTGGTTAGGCTTTTCATCAAGAGAAAAAATACTTGCCTCTCGATCTCCATCCCAAGAGGCCATCCGCAGAAGGCTTACGAAGCTCCAGGTAGTCTTTCTTTCCTTGCTTTTATATATTCACGCTTTCTCTTTTGTTTTTATATGCATACTTTTTTCCATATTGTTAGTTGGTGCTACAATGTGATAATTGGTGCTACAATTTAGAAGCCTCTCGCATATGGATGTCGACTTCATACCTTGTTGATGGCATTTCCATAGGAATTGTTATAGCAATGTATTGTTCACTTCATTGCTATTATTAAATTAAACTCATGAGTGTGCGTTTAAATGGCTCGCTTTGGTTGTTTTATTGTAGGATAATGGCTCGCTTAGGATTAGTCAAAAGTGAAAGTCTGAGAAAGAGGAAGATAGTGGCTTTGCTTTTACATTGGTTGAATATTAT
>NW_010358595.1:696334-707239 GCF_000414095.1 Morus notabilis | reverse complement strand
AGGATTATGCTAATGTTTCATTGTATTAAAATTCAGAGTCACAAGGAAGCGTTACCGTTTAAGACCAAGGCTTTTCCCTACTATGAGGACTTGTGTATGGTTTTCGGCAAAGATCGTGCAACAGGTATGGGTGCCGAGGCTGCTGCTGATGTAATTAAGGAACTTGAAAAAGAATCAACTGATGATATTAATATTGACAATGATTTTGTCAATGACATTCACAATACTACCTTTGTGGATGAAGCGCAGCCAATGTCTTTCTCACAAGCATCGGCTATTCCTCCAACTCAAGCTCAATCTCAAGGGTCGTCAAAAAGAAAAAGGAAGACTACAAAGGACTCGGAGGCTTATGAAGCCATTGAAACATCATCTGCTTTACTTGATGGTGTTATTGAAAAGGCAAGTGAACGTTTAAGTCGGGCTATCAGTGAAGACATGACAGAAAAACATAGCCGGATTAGGGATGAGCTACAAAGGACCACAACCATTACCGCACTTGAACGACATAAGGTAGCTCGGATGATGCTTTAGTTTCTTACTTTTTTAGTATCCCTGGTGATGAAAAAGAGGAGTGGGCTAGAGCTTTGCTTGCCGGTGATATTTAGGAGCCTCCGATTCTTTTGGTATTGTAAGTAATTAGGATTATGCTGCACTTTATTAAATTGTATTAATTAGGAACTTGCTTCACTTAGCATATGACTATATTTTGGAATTATATATGTAGTTGGCGTACGGAGATTCATGACACGGGCAAATCTGAATTTAATTATTTATCTGAATTTGTTGCACCCAATTTCGGTTTTGTGTAGTCCAAAAGGAGAGAAATTTGATAATTGAATTCTCAATTTTATTGTTCCAACGTTATTATATATACTCAATTGTATATACGTAGTTCAATTGATTATATATATATATATATATATAATCGTGGATGTTGCAGGCATAAGTGTGGCAAGTTCAAAACATGTTTTTCATGCTTTACTTGCCACCGTAGGATGTTGCAAGCATAAGTGTTGCAGGCATAAGTATACTATCTTCGTTTTCACTTTTTTTTTTTTGTTTTACCACGGTAGGATTGCAGGCATAAGTGGATGTTGATTTTATGCTTATTTTTATTGACTATAAGTGATATTATGTTATGACTTAGTGATATTATCTACAAGGGATGAGATGTTGATTTTTTTTAAAAATTTATGTATGCATTAATTATTAAGAAACTATAGTGTGACAATATTGCATAAAAATTGTATTGACAGGGGTTAAAATTATATTTTTCACAGAGCCTATAATGGTAGATGTCAAAAGTTATCATATTTAAGCTTGTGATAATTTATTATTACATAAAAATATCAAATATTATTTTTTTTACAATTAAAATATAGTTTTTAAATTACTATCTTTCAAATAAAAAGTTTTTTTCAATAATTAAATTATGTTTTTACTATTTTAATTAATTAAAATATTAAATTATTTAGGATTATTAATCAAGGGTATTTTTGTCAAAATACAATTTTTTCAATTCCATTCCATTATCAACCAAACAGCATAATTCTCATTCAGGTGTTGATTCCATAACTCCAATCAAACAATGGAATCAGTTTATGATTCCAGCGCATTCCTATTACCATTCCCATTACCATTCCGTCACTGTAACCAAACGCACCCTAAGAGTATTAATGGTCTTTTCAATTCATTTTGGGAATAGCTAAAAATAAATGTCATATTCCTGTTTTTATTTTTCACATTTTTTAAGAAAAAAAAAATGAAAACATTTTTAAAACGGCGTTTGGCACAATAAAGACAAAAAATAGAAATGAAAACGATTTTTTAGTTTAGTGTAAAATGAGAGAGAAATGAAAAACGATTTTTAGTCATTTTTTATTTTTGTTTTCTTTTTCTCCTCTCTCGAACAGAGAGAAAGTGATAGACATTAATAAGTTTTTTTATATTGAAAACAATCTCTTGATAAAACTACCAAACACATTTTTAAAAATGATTTATATCTGAGATTAAAAATGTTTTCATTTTTATTTTTATACAAAAGATAAAATTATTTTAGAACGAGTTCCAAATGCACTCAAAAACTCTTGCCTTAGATGTCCATTTCCCCTCTTATTTGCACAGATTTCTACACCTCCCATCACCATAACGCCCCCACAGCACTTGATGTCAGTTTCGCAGCGGCTCTTCGACGTAGCAGCTCCATCCTCACTAGATGACACCGTCACAATAGCCCCTCCCCTCACCGAAGCTAGATCTCCGACGTCGCAATGTCGCCCCCGTCAGATGACGCCGTTGGAAGAACTACAGAATTTGCTGATCTAGTGAAGGCTTTTTGCTTAATGGAGTGACATTAGGAGCTGCAGATTTTGTTGATAATTTTGTGCAAACTTTATATTTTATTGTTGATGATTTTGAAAGTCGTTTATTTCTTCTTTTATTGAACCTTCCTCAATGGGATATATATATATCTATATATATTTACATATAGATTTGCATATATATATATATATAAAACCAAGCCTTATAGCTAAAGAGAAAAGTAAAAAAAAAAATCGCAACTAATGCTATGTTTAGGGCTTGTAATATGGGTCACGATACGACAACACGACTTAAAAATGATACGAATTTTATGGATTAAGGTTGAGAAAAAGAGGTTCGGGTCAGAATTAAATCGACCTAAAATTGACATGAAAAATACGAGTTAATTTCGGGTTAGACCTGCCTAACCCGAACACGACACGAAACTCATAAAAAACTAAAAAATATATATACTTTTCATTACATATTTTAAATTTTATTATGAACTTGTGATATCATGATAGCTATACTCAAAATCTTAAATTATTATTTACTTAATTTTAATGAATGTTATTGTATTTTAGTGTTATGAATTTTAAGTTATTTCTAGTATGTAAAAAATTAAAGAAAAATATATAATTTTCATGTCAATTTTGAGTTCACTGGTCAATTTCGTGTCACGAGTCATTTTTTTGTCATGTCGTGTCGACCTATAAAGTGGTCGTGTCATGTTCGTGTTGCGGCTTTTTAAAAAATTTCATATCACGGGTCGTATTCTAGTTGACTGTAAATTTTAAAAAATAATTAAAATACGATTCGTGACATGAATTATCATCCCTAATTGTGTTAAGTCAAAACAATTGCCTTTGAGATAGTTTTTTTTTGTTGTTGTCTTTTTTCAAGTTTGTTTCTTTCACATCTTTTCGGCTTCAAAAGTCTTTTTTTTTTTTTTAACACTCTCAAGCAGACCCGGTTGCTCACAATCATCAGTTTTTACATCATTTGAATCAGCAACCATACTTTCGAGTTTCGACCAATGATTCGTGTTCATCAACAACAACATTTGAGTTTGCAAATTGAAATCGATGTTATTTTAAGTGTTTTTGTTTTTTTTCCTAATTCTATTATGGTTTATGTTAATTTATTATTATTATTTTTTTGTTAGTTCATAATTTCATTAGAAAGACTAGTACACCCTCCTTTAAAAGTTACGTGCTTTTCATGCGAAGAAAATCCATTAAAAATTTTAAACACCGTTTTCAGTTAAGACTTATTATGGAACGATTTCAAAATTTGAGGGTCCAATGCCAATATTTTTAGTGAAGGGACTGGTTTGCCAATCCAATTAGTTGTGAGGGTACCGATGCAAAAAAGCCTTCTTAAACAAACGGTAATTAATTAAATAATTAAACAGAAGTTAGACCGAAAGGCGAGAGAAAATAAGCAAAAGGACTTTACCACTCGCTTTGCGTACGGAATAACATCCTACTCGCCCTCACGTTTAACAATGCTTCTTAATCCTGGGCGAGTGCATTACACGTGCGATTTGCCCGTGGAGAATCTGTTTCAACGGTCTAAATAAAAAAGCACACTAAACGGGATTGCTCATCACAGATATGGATAGAAATAGAACATCGACACGAAAGTCGAAAGTAAAGCACACCTACGAACGAAAATTTCGGTAACAAAAAGGCAAGAAAAATTACAATATAATATAATATATAATAATTGTTTGTATTCTTCTTTCTTCTTTATCTTTATTATTTTTTTTTTTTTTTTTCTAATTGAGCAAGAGGTGCGAAAGAAAAGAGGAGAAGAAGAAGAACAAGGAAACGAGAAAATTCTCAAGCATATTTTGTTTTCTTTTCTAGGGTTTCGGAATTTTCCAGCCGTCCAAACACACAATAATGGCCCACCTGAATTTTCCGCGAAAATAAGGCGTGGAATACACCGGTTCATCGTTCGGGTTTGAAGTTTATTTTCTGCGTGAGAGAGAGAAGTTTGTTTTTTTGGTTTTTTTTTTCTTTTTTTTGTTTTGTTTTAGTTGTATCGTTGAAGACTTAGAGAGAGGAAGAGAGAGAGGAGAGAGAGGGAAAGATGTTGCCGATGGCGTCTTCATCGTCGTCGTCGTCTTCAGCTACGGTAGCAGTGGAGAAGGCGACGAGCGATCTTCTGATAAGCCCTGATTGGACCATGAACATCGATATCTGCGATTCCGTCAATTCTCATCATTGGTAATTTTGACAAAACGAAACGCTTCCATACCCAAGCTTGAAGCTCTTAATTTTTTATTTTTTATTTTTGGAAATTATCGGTGTTTGACTTTGATTTTCTTTCGGCCTTAATTTTCTGTCTGATACTTCCTGCGCTGTTTTCAATTTGGAATTTGATCACGAGGCTATAATTTTGAGTAGAAAGGCGTATTAATTGTTTGATTTTGTTTTTATAATTTGAAGCGATAATTTTTAGTTTTTTCCCCTTAATCTTCATGTTGTGTTTGAAAACCTCTTTGGTCATCACGGATAAGTCACTTGGAGGATTATATTGGTAGTCTTAGCATAAATAAATAGAAATAATTTGTTTTCTCCCCTTATTGTTTTGTGGGGGACTTTTCTCAATAGTGTTGCAGCTTAAGTTTACCAGAATTTCATATTAAGATGTGCAATAAAAATTTTTGGGTTCAATATAGATTATAGACGCAGTGTTTTTAATCTTAGAAATAAAAGATACATCTCTTTTGTGTAGAATCGTATTTGTTGCTGTATAGTATCTTGGTGATTCTGGATTTGAGTTTTTAACATTCTTTACTTCTAGTTTTGGTAAAGTTTTTGGGCACCTTTTTTTAAAGAATATAATTAATTTTGGTAATTTTTTTTCAATGAGGTTTTTTTTTTTTTTGACAAAAATAAAGATATTCTTTATTCATTGATGGGTATGTGTTAAACAATGCAGGCAGGCAAAAGATGTTGTAAAAGCTCTTAAAAGAAGACTGCAGCATAAGAACTCGAAAGTTCAGCTACTCTCTTTGACGGTACTTTTTTGCTTCAAGTTTTTTTTTTTTTTTTTTCTTTGAAGGGTTTTTGCTTCAAGTTTTGATTCCCTCATTTTTGTTATCTGAGTCTTGCTTAATGCTTAGCACACCCAACTTTTTATTTATTTATTTTTTTAATTCAACTTTGTAGCTTTTGGAGACAATGGTAAAGAACTGTGGGGATTATGTCCATTTTCAAATAGCTGAGAGGAATATACTGGGGGAAATGATAAAAATTGTGAAGAAGAAGGTAAGTTTTGAACATGTTGTCTGTTTGAGTTTGATCACAAGAGATATTGACTCTAGTCCACTTGTTTAGTTTTGGTGTTATTTTTATTATTATTCTTTTGTTTTTTTAATACTTATTCTTTTAGCTAATATATGTGTCTTTAGTGTATAAAATGCTACATCGTTGTTAATTAGATTAGGATTTATGTTACGGTGCTCAAATAATGTTACTGAATGTATTTAAGTCCACATCATACTAGCCAGAAATTATGACAAACTGCCACGCAGGCGGTTGTTTAGTGGTTTAGATAGTATTGAGCTTGGTTTTTGCGGACAACTGTTTTTTACTCAATTCAAATAATCATTCTTCAGCCAAAAAAAAGAGACAAATAATCATTCAGTTAGGTATACATGGCACAGTCACGGCTTGAGGAGTTTGTTAAAGTTGGAGAGGACCCCATATGTATAACCTTTAAGTTGGGATTTTGAAAACCATGTTAAACCTGGCTCCAATTGATCCTTCCTCAACAGTGTTTGGTAGTCAAAGATTTCGGTGATGCATCAAAACTTAGGCTTAATTGTTTCTCAGGTTTGCGCTTTGCACAGTGTATTTTGTTTGATTTTGTGTATTGAGTTTGGGTTGTGCCCCTTGAGCATCTCATGTTCCTTTTCAAATTTAAAGGAAATAGGAAAAACTGTAAATGGCTTAAGAATCCATGCAATCAATGGCTAATGCATCTGGTTTGAATAACTCAGTTTGTTTGGGAAGTAAAAATAGAGATGAGAAGCTAGAACGTATAATTTTAGATGCATGTAGTGTAGTAATGCATTGGAAACAAGTCTTTCAGGGGAAAAAATGTCACAGAAGCTACAATGCATTTTTATTTACCAGAAAGGTTGAGGACCTCTATTGATTGGTTTTCTATATTTGTTTTGGATGATGTACATTGTCCGTATGTTTATGTCCATTCTTGGAAGCATGAATTTTTTAGTCTCGTTTATTTTGATTACTGTGGAGCGGTCAATTTCCACAATTGTTTGCCAAACCCTTATTCTTAGGTAGTGGATTGTGTTATCTTCCATTTCTTTTTTAATCTTGTTTACTATTTATCCAGTTAGAAGATTTTACCTGACTCAAAAACACATGCGGATATAACTTTCAGGCAGATATGCAAGTGAGGGAGAAAATTTTGGTCCTGCTAGACTCTTGGCAAGAAGCATTTGGTGGACCCGGAGGAAAGTATCCTCAATATTATTGGGCATATGAAGAACTAAGGGTACGCATTTAGCTACATCATTCATCTTTCCGTTCTTCAGGATCTCTTTTTTAGCATTGCGAGAATTTATTAAATTATATTCCCCTTTTAGGTTTGGTATGTACAACTGAGTGTTATATGGATTACTTGCTTTTACCAATCATTTTAAATGTTATCAGAATAAGACTAATAGTATCCTCTGATCCTAGGTTCTATCAAATCATATTATCAAGCAGTTGACCATGTCATGATTATTGAATTTCTGGCTGCCATTTTTAGGCAAACTGAATTTACAAAATCTTTTTTTTGTTTCATGTTTCTTTTCTCTCTTCATTTATTTATTTTTATTTTCAAGTGACATCAAATTGATGATTCTTATACTTGAACCTACGTTGATGAGCCTTTGAAATACTGTGGCAAAGTTAAACATCTGTTTTGTGAGCCTCCAATGTGGCATTTATGTCTTCACATCATAATTTCTAGGCAAGCTAATTCATGAGTAGCAACTTTCTGTACATTTGATAAGTGAGGTGAAATTGCTACTGAATAATAGTTAATTTAATGAACGGCAGCGTTCTGGAGTAGAATTTCCCAAGCGTTCATTAGATGCTTCGCCTATCTTTACGCCACCTGCTTCACATCCAACCCTGGGACGTCCTCAACCTGGATATGGAATGCCTAGCAATGCTTCAAGAAGGCTTGATGAAACCATGGCAACCGAAATTGAGACTTTAAGGTGAGAATTTCGATGTGGTCCGCGTGCTATGTGTTGGCTTTGGAAAATTGTTGTGCCATTATCACCTGAATTCATTGTTTCTTCCTAAAAGCTTGTCAAGTATTGAAGCTATGCGGAATGTTTTGGAACTCCTGGGTGACATGCTGCAAGCTGTTAATCCTAGTGATTGCACGGTATGAGCAATGTTCTTTACCTCTGTAATGAAAGTAACTTAGCAATGAAACTAACCAGATGGTCTGTTGGGTTTAACCAGTTCTGTTTTTGTTTCTAGGCTATAAAAGATGAAGTGATAGTTGAGCTAGTTAACCGCTGCCGTGCAAACCAGAAAAAGCTGATGCAAATGCTAACTTCAACTGGGTTGGTTTCCTCCATGCATTCAGGATATTTATTGTCGAAGGCATAAAATCATTATATGATTGCATGTTATGCTGTTTCTGTGGGAATGAACATCGTTATGCATGTCCACATACCCTGCATTGGGGCTGGTACAAAATGGGGGGCTCTCACACCATCGTCTTTCCATGTGGCAGGGACGAGGAACTTCTTGCTAAGGGTCTTGAACTAAATGACAGTCTCCAAAGTTTACTTGCAAAACATGATGCAATAGCTGCTGGTTCCCCTTTGCCAGCTCAACTTACAAATTCTAGTCCTCAACGAACTAAGACAAGTACCTCTAGCATCAAACAGGCGGAAGTAAAAGATTCTAGTCCAAGAGATTTCAGTCCAAGACCAAATGTTAGCCCTTCTGCACCTGTTACTACTCTGATAAGGAGCCAGATTTACGAAGAAGAAGAAGAGGAAGATGAATTTGCACAACTAGCTCGAAGGTCTCTTGCTACTTCACTTCGATCTCTTTAATTATTCGTTTTATTTATATTTTGGTCATTCTTATCATCCACATTATTTTGTATTTGTCCCCAACTTTTCCCTATTAAAATCAAGGTGAGCATCTCCTATAGGTTGGTGCCTAGAAATATTTTGCAAGTCGTCATGCTAGTATAGGGCAGCCGAAAATTTTAATCAAATTATCTTCTGGGCTTGTAGATTTCTATTCCTAAAGGAGCACCTAACCTATTTCCTATGAGCAAGCTCATGCTGCGATCCATATTTTAATATTTCGTATAGATTTGTAATTATTCAGCTTGTTTATGAATGCAGGCATTCTAAAGCACTATCCACAGCCCCGCAAAGCACTTCTAATGGCACCACTGAAGGTCTGGCAATCGTGAGTGTGAGCAGCTCAACGTCTACTCCAGCAGCTTCCACATCAGCCATGAGCAATGCACTAGCTCTCCCTGATCCACCTGCACCGGTTAAGACCAAAGAGCAGGACATAATTGACTTACTGAGCATTACCTTGTCGACAACAGAAGCCTCCCCCCTCACCCCCCACACTCCACCTTCTAACCAAAACATGCATCAGGTGCCTGTATCTGCCAGCACACAAGCTTTTCCCCATGCTTCACAAACTTATTCTGGAATTCAGGGTCAGGTACCGTACAATAGCTATGTTGCTCCATGGGCACAACCTCACCAACAAACGCAACCTGAAGCCCCGCCGCAACCTCTACCACGAGCTCAAGCCCACCCGCATGTACAACCTCAACCTTCCTCTCATGTGCAACCTCGACCTTCCTCGCACGTACAACCTCAAGCTTCCTCGCTTGTACAACCGCAACCATCTACTTACTCATCCGGTTATCCCCCTCCGCCTTGGGCTGCTACACCTGGTTATTACAGCAGTCAGAGTCATTTCCCCACAAATAATGCATTTGCGACTCATACCAAGACATCTTATAGACCGGTACAAACCAACACCACTGTGTCTTATACACCAGCTCAGAGTGGTCAACCCTTGCAGCATTATAATTCTTTCCCAGCAAGAGAAAATGGGCTAGCTATTAATGGAGAATCACGGGTAGCCGCACCCAATGCTAGAAACCCTGCCCCTCCAGCAGCACAAAAGCCTTTTATTCCTTCGTACAGATTGTTTGAAGATCTAAATGTATTTGGCAGTGCAAGTGGCAATGCATCGTCTGGCTTGGCAGGGACTTCTGGCCAAAGTATGGTTGGTGGAAGGAAGTGAAATTCTAGGATACAACTGGACTTTTTACATAACTGGATATGTATATCCCTGTGAATATGATTGTACATCGATATCGACTTTCCGATTTCGAACTCATGAAGTTGTGATTGATCGTCAATTATCTTCAGTACCGTGTGTAACTTTGAAGAAAGTGGTCCTTTGTGAAATTCACATAGCGTCTTCTTTCGTCTGTGAAGTAGGTTTGATTTAATGTGCAGCACACCTACAAACCCATAATCCTCCCAGTGGTCGTGCCTAATAATTCCATTTATAAACTCTGTTCCAGGCATATTTTTGGTTCTACATCTTTTCCATGAAATACTTGTGATTTCTTTTGAGTAATTTTGGTTTTACTGTTACTATCGAACTGATCGTACATTTATTAAGTTTTCATCTTCACCTACTCTGGAGAATAGTGAAGATTAGGGAAAATAAATCAAAAGTATTCGAATGTGACGCATGTAGTGGAGTGGAAAGAAAATAGGAGTGATTCTTAAAAGAAAATGGAATTGTAGGTTGTTTTTGGTAGGAGGAAAAGTTTTAAGGGATAAAAAAAGTGGAGATATAAAAGGATCCATGGGTTCTACTGTTGTTATTGTGAAGGGGATCTTCGAAGGAAAATTTGTTATAATAAATAGTTAAATTACCTTTTATCTTTATTTTGAACTTAGATAATACTAGTTGAACACATTTTCTTTCCTCCTACATCACTAAAAAAGATATCGGAAAACCAACTTCCTTCTTTCATTCATATTCTCTCCCTAATAGAATGGAATACAAATATGATGTTTAGTTGGATTTATTAAAAATGAATGGTATTAAAAAAGAATGACCATTCACCATTTTTGAGTGAATTATTATTCTTTCCTCACGTGAAAGGAATACCCATTCTAAACTCTTTTTTTTTTTTTCATAATTACCCTTGAATATTATAATATAATTACAACATATTATATAATAGTTATCTCATAATATAATATAGAATAAAAATATTATGATATAATTTAATATATTTATTTAATATTCCATAACAATATATTTTATGTTATAATGTAATCATCATATTTATAATATAATATATAATAATATTACAATATAATATATATAATATAATATAATAATACAATAATATGATGTAATACAATATAGTTGTAATATTGTAACAAATAATATAATAATTATATTAATAATTATAATATTATAATATTATTATGTAATATGATATTATAATTATATTATATTATATTTATAATATATTTATTTAATA
>NW_010358595.1:687516-695939 GCF_000414095.1 Morus notabilis | reverse complement strand
TATAATTATATAATAATTTTATTATATTATATTACATTTTATATATTATATTAATTATATTGATATATAAAATATTAGTGTTATATGTAACATAAGGGTAATTTTGTCAATATGAAAGTATTCATATTTTATTCCATTGTATTTTTAAAATAACAACCAAATAAATGTATTAACTTTTTTTTTCCATTCTATTACCATTTTTATTATCATTATTATTATTATTTTCTCACTGTAATTAAACGCATTTTTACTGTCTTGTGTCTTGTGTTTATAATAAACTGTGAATAGTTGGCATGTTGAATCATATATATAATGGGCTGGTTTAGATTGATCCTACCTATTATGAATATTTTTTGTATTAATGGATTCCTAGAATATTACCAGCCGAAGAATTTATTCTAATAAGTTGTTTAATAGTTTGGGATGGACTATTTGCGGAACAAGCATTTGAGAGTAAAGAATAAAATTTGGAATGGAGTTTTTGTGGGAGCAAGAACACGTAGGAGAAATGAATTGCCATGAAAAGCAGTTGTTGACTCTTTTGGCGGTGTTTTCCATCAACGCGGGTTGAAATGAAATAATAATAGATGCTTTGGAGATGAAACTCAAATGCATGACTAAGCCCCGTTTATTTCGCTGATTCGAGTTTAAAATTTGAGTTTTGCTACAGTTAAAAGTTCTCACAAATAATCACATCTAACTTTTTTGCTACAGTAAAAAACTCTCACATAAAATCACATCTCAACTTGAATTAAAAACTCGAATCAGCGAACTGAACGGACTCTAAGATAATTGAAATGATCTGGGAGACGGAGGAGGAAATTCTTAAGAGTGGCTCGGATATCAATTAAGCGTACATCAACTCGCCACTTGTATTAATGCTGGAGATTGCACACTCTTTTTTCTTTTTCTTATCCCTCTCTTATATATACAACCAAAATTCCTCCCTCACAAACGCAACCTCTCCCTTAACACACAACTTGCTTATTTATTGAGATTTTTGGGTTTTCAAAATTACCACCTAGGAGACCACTTCTCTAATGAGATGAGATTGCGGATATCGAGAATTAAACAATGTCCTTTTTGTACTAGTGTGCAGTTGTACTTTCTGATAAGCTTTCTTTTTTACATAAGGATCCATGTTCATGTTCATGTTCAAACCTTGACCTGAACCTCGTCTTGGTGCCCAATCATCACAGTGCGTGACCTTGTCTGTGTGCATGACCTCAACTCCTTACCCCGGCCTCATCTTAGTGGGTGATTGACTTGTGACCTTGATCTGTCCTATTATATTCTAAAAAAAAACACGTGCTTTCTTGCATAACTCAACTAATGAAGGCAAAAACAGCTTACATCTGTCTTGGACTTAAAATACCTTTTTTTTTTTTTTTTTTTTTCCTCTCTCTTACTTATTTCACTCTCCTTTTCTCACCCGTTTTTATTATTCATTTTCTCCCTCTTATCGCACCTGGTCTTGTTATTTTCTTACGATGGTCTCTATCAAATGACTTTTCCTCTCTATTGATCCAAGGAATGGATAAAAATAGATAACTAGTACGGATTCTCTAATAGTGTGAAAATTTTTAATCTTTTTTCTTGAACCAATAGAGAGGAGAAATGACACTTTGAGAGAGATTGTTGCGGGAAAATGACAAGACCAAACGCAATAAGACGGAGAAAGCAAATATCAAAAAATGGGAGGGAAGAAGTGTAAAATGAGTAAACAGTATTGAGAGGGGGGACTCTCTCAAATGCACAGGTGATACTTGGAACGGGAAAACATTTGTATTTATTGTTATCTACAGATGATTGGGTTCCTACAATTTCTATCTAGTGCTCAATCTTCGATGTGGTGAGAAAAGTAATACTTTGAAACCTGAATTTGGAGCGTTTTCTGCTAATCTATTGATTTGGAACGGCATTAGGAAGATATGCTATCTGCTAATCTATTGATTCAATCATGAATGCAAGAAAGAAAAAGTATCACTCATGTAACAATGCTTCAATTCTGGAATCTTTATGTTCAGAAAATCCTATTAAGGTACCTTGATATTTCTTAAAATTATCATAATGTCGTCCTAATGCCGCTTTTTGAGACATACAACAAGAGAACTGTTCTGTTCTTTTATCGTATTGACTAAAACCCCGAGATTTGGCATCGCTCTTAAGACCCTTCTAAATTAAATTACTGTGTTTAGACACAAGCACAGCCAATATACTTCATCTCGGTCAGTTCTAACATTTCATATCCTAAAAAAGAGTACCGTTTTTTTTTTTTTTTTTTTTTTTAAATATTAGGATACAACAAAAGGATTTTACAAACCAGGATACTAAATTGAGAAATTATTAAACTACACCTACAAGGATGATATCCTCCTCTCCACGCTCAACGATTAATTAATTGTTGTAATATGCTAACACTTCGATTAGGAGAAGGGACAAGAGTTGAAATGGATGCGAAACTCAAATAATTATAATTACAAGGTGAATTAATGGCGTTGACAAATCAACATGGATGGATGGATGAGCAACGTGGAGCTGTGAGAGCTCCCCTACATTTCAAGGGAACGACAACCCACGTCACCATCTGTATGCGACACTTTACCATCAAATGTATTGCTTTTACAAATTGGACAAGGGGGTGAAAAGAAAAAGAAAAAATAAAAAATAAACACACCAAGATGAAGGGGAAAAGATAAAAAAGGAATATTTACATACATTTACCTATGCGACAGATTATTTTCCAAAGCCCCCAATGAATATGCAGAATACTTTCCAACACCAGTGATCCTCTACACCGGAGGCTAATGAATATATAGCATACAAGATCGGTAGAAAGCAAACTACCAATATTTCAAGACTTTGACATCGGAGGAGTCGGGGAAGCATAATGTATTCATGACGATCCCGCGCCGAGCGCTGCAATGGTGGGGACTCCAATAAGAAGTCCAAGTAACCCGAGACCTCCGAAGAAAGCCATATCAAACACGTACCCAGAAAAGAAAATGCATTCTCATCTAGCTTGATACTTGTCAATCAGCATGAATAGAAACCAAAGTGTCCACAGCACCAGCAGCAAGTAGAATTTCGTACGGATGGAATGTAAGGCAACTAACAGAACCAATCTTTTGGGCCATGATAGTAGGGTAGTACCGTATGGTGTTTAGCTGTTCTCCCTCCAAACTAAAGACTTTGATGAGCTGTTTGGCCGAACCACTTGCTATTATCGGGGCATGTCTATGAATGGCTAGAGCTGTAAGAGAGCCCCTATGAGCTCTAATGGTGACATAGGGGGATCTACTATTTCTGATATCAAGAAACTGAATATCACCAGCCTGAGAAGCACTGACGATCTGGACAGAAGCATCAATCAATGCAAGTTAAAGTTTTGCTCAGAAAACTCAGCAAAAGTTGAAAACCAAGATAAATTAGAATATTTGAACACTAACACTGTATCTTAACCAACAGTGTTCTCTACGTACCTTAGCCGGATCAAGTCCTGGTTGAAAGCCAATCCCCACAACTCTCTCTCCCGTTTCGTCGTGTGGTCGTGTTGTGCACACAAGCCTATAAATAACAGAAGTAAGAAGGTTAATGTAGAAGCACTTCACAGCACATAGCCGACAAATAATGCACAGGACAATATAGTAAGAGTTCATCTCAGAATATTGACAAATAATGTTCAATTTCTTAGGAGAGAAAATTCTAACACTATCTTTAGCCAAAAATGAAAGAAGTGCATTTTGATATACTAGTTGAAGGAAAAATTACAAATGTAAATCCTGTGATGCACCAAACAGCACAAATTGCAAGATACAATGTCGGAGAAACAATAAGATATATAAACTCCATGATGTCTGTAATGAATAGCAAATGGCCAACAAGAATGATAAAAGCTCACAATCATAATTCATACCTAGCACAAACAAGTTTAAAATATCCAGAACAAATTGAACTATGGAGATTAAGTTAAAATACATTATAACCAGTTCAACTCTTAAATAAGGCAGGCAATGATTTGCATCTTCATGCAGAAGTACTAGTGGCTTACGTTTCAGGTGTTCGCACATCATAGAGTCTGACAGAACCGTCAACAAAACCAGCAGCAAATTGACCACCATGAACTTGAGAGGCAGACTACAAAATGCAGGCAGGGAAGAAAAATCAACAAATACAACTATTTCTGGTACAATTAACGCACAAAAACTAAAAACTATGAGGTATGAGGTATGAGATGAAGTAAAACATTAATACAAGACTCTTGACGAACATTTTCAGGCACAAAATACCTTTAGTAGCCCAAAAGGAATTACGATACGTACCACAAAAGCTACAAAATTAACTTGTAATGTAGAAAAAGCATAACATCAAAAACAGTACGCCTGAATCTATTATGACGATTTGGTATAGCTCATCTGAAACTGTTGTGAACCAAAAAAATACACTAAAATGAAACGTAAAAGTACTTCACCAAACCCAGCCACATATGACAAAACAGCATGACGAATTTGCTTCATCATCCACATGCATACAACCGAAAATTAAAAGTTAAGAAAGTGAAATAAATGCGGCTGACAACTTGCAAGTCATTATTTTGCAAAAATAAATAAATTAAAATGAAATAAAATAAAATAAAGGTGCCATAAGGGAAATGTCGTAACTGCAAAAACATTGGTGTCATAAATGTAATGCACATATAAAAGACATTAAGTTAGTAAATCTGACCAATGCTGAGATGCTGCAGTCTGATGACGAAAGAACAGAATGAACAAGTTGCTCCTTGTCCAGATCCCAAATCATGATGCGTGATATCTCTCCAGAAGCATACTAGAAAAGTAACATTGAAGAATTTTATCAAACATAATCATCAACTTATGAAACATTAAAATAGAAAAATAATAACTAAAATACATCCTTCTGTGCCAAGGTTGCATCTTAAAGATGCGTAGTACCAGATATCCAGATTGCTGTTGCCAATCCACAACAGCATTCAAGCTTCGGACACCAGGTTTATGACCTTGAATTGAAGAGAAAGCAGTAACAAGCTTCTGTTCACCCTTCGATGTATAATCTTTCCAAATCCGAATATTTCCATCACCTAGATACAAGAGAACAGTGTGAGTCAGCCATAAGACAAATTTAATAACGAACCTTATGCCCAAGAAGACACTAGTATACGTTAAGAATAGCTTATTACATGAAGCAGCAAGAAGCAAGCTGTCATCTAGCTCATTCACAAGGGCAAGCTTCAAAATTCCTTTATCAGGAAAATCATGATTATCAAAGGTGTTGAGAAGTGTAGCTTCCTCATAGTTCCATACCCTACAAAAGAAACAAAGACCAAAACAAATTGAAACGTCAAGCTCAAAGTAGAGCAAAACGGCAGTAATCAAACAGCAGTCAATGCATGACGAGTTATAATGTAAAAAAGGTTACTGAGGAATACTATTTAGAAGAATTGTGTCGAGTTGCCATGTTTGAATCAGGGAAAAACATATTATATTGACTTTAAATAGAGTTGATGGCATTCATCAAATGGAAAACAACACAGCCAAAACTGGGAAGCCAAAAACAAAACAAAACAAAAACAAAAAAACAAAAAAACAGAACAAAAAACCAAAACAAAACAAAACAAAAAATACAACAAAAACAAAAACAAAACAAAAAAACACAAACAAAAACAAAAAAACAAAAAAACAAAAAAACAAAAAAAAAACATTATTGCTTTCAGATAAAACAACAATAGTAACGTTCCTGTAAACCAGGTCCAGAATCAAGCAAACCTTTTTATCCCGAAACTGCTGTATCATTTTCAAGATATGACAGTCCTTTGGAAGTTCAAAAAGACTAGGTACAGTGGTATACAATTTTTTTTTCCCCCACAAGTATCAGGAACCAAAACGATAGTTGAGATCATAAGGTCAAGAATGAAGAACCATAATATTTTATTTGGAAAAATCCATAAAAAGTATCTTGAAACATCTAAGGTCAATTGATATCAATGATAGAGCAAAGAAGAGATCACAAGAATTTAATGGCATTTTTTTTATAAGAAACAAGATAATATTATTAAGAAGAAAGAAAGTACAAACAACAGTGGACAAACCCTACTATTGTTATCCCAGCATACTATCCTTCATTGTCAAGTCAGGGCTCAAACTAGTGTTATCCATTAACTGAAAAAGATGAGTGAATGTGACGCACCCTATTCGCTCATTCTCGTCTGCAGCAATTACAATTGGAGAAAATGGTTGAAGCAAGATTGTTTTTGTCCCTGTCTCGAACTTTGTATCCCACCTAGCAATTTGATTATTTGGCTTGCTTACAGCTGATCAACGTCATTAAAACAAAAAAATAAAAATAAATAAAAAGGAAGAAAGAAAGAAAAGTTAAACAGGTTAAGATCCTAGCTAACAACCAACAAGCAGTTAAGAAAAGATTGAATGAAAATTTAGCAAACAAAAACATACAAGAATGCTGGCATTTAGCTATGTGTTCCAAGGCAAATTTTTCTCTCTCCTCTCTTCTAGCTAATATTTCTTCACTATCATCTGCCACAGTAAGAAGCGGCCTCGAAAAGTGCCCACAACTCCAGTTGTAGATGGTTGATTGTGGAAGAAGACTACGTTCTGAAGAACCTGAAGATATCCCAGAACCTATAAGCGGATCAGCTAATCCAGAGTCTGGAGAACTCATCAAATGAGGTCTAAACTCTAACGAGAGAACTCTCCGCATCCCAGTTAAGTAACTTGCTCGAGGAGGGCTGACAGGGGGAGTTCGGAATGTTAAGGGCATGTGGCCTGTCAATAAAAGTATAGTAATTAAGTCATGAAATGTTAAGAAAATATAAGCAGCAGAATAAAATGTAACTTATATAATCATCCTTAATCTCATATAGTTAACTATGAAAAGATACCTCCTCCATTCATATCAAACCATGAGGAGGAACGAGCCAATCCAGCAAAAGGAGTTGATGTAACAGGTTCACCAGGACGTAAACTGCTACCAGCTTTTGCAGGTTTTGCCACCACTTGTTCAATCCCTATAATAGCCAGCACCCGCCGACCAAGTCTGGCAATGCGTGGAGATGGATCCTTGGCCAAAGTACACATAGCCAGTACACATTGCTTATACATTGCACTGTCCAAAGGTTTTGGCGTCGAGTGATTAATGACTCCATTGCTCATACCATCATTCAATATTCCAGAATCAGAATGTTGAGATGAATCATCAGACAATGGAGACCCATGCATAATTCCAGAAGTAGCGAGAGGGCTGCTAGTGGAGACCCTACCATCTCGTACTAGAGATGAGTTGTCAGTGCCAACTCTTGAAAGTGGACCAATCTGAGATGGAACATTACTTGAACTTTTTATATGAGCCAATGAAGGCAAGGAATTCAGAGGAGAATTGGACTGGGGTTTCCAATACGCTGCTGCTATTGACTTGAGGTGGTTGTTGTGGCCAAAAGAAAATCTCCCTAGAGCTGTCAAAATGGAAAAGAAAATGAAACTTAATTAGAGCTCAGTTGAGATCTTAAAAGTGATAAACTGAGCAGGGGTGGAGAGGGATGTGCAGGAGGTCCTAGAGTGTAAAAGAAGCTGCCAATATGATGCCTTAGCCTTTGTGCAAACAATAACCCAATGCCAATAAACAATTTGACATATGACTGGAGATTTTGATGAGAAACCACATACCAACAGCGACTTCTGCTCTGACTAATGGACTTCCATCTGAAGCAACACTTAATAAACTTTCAATAATACTAATTTCTGCTCTAATCTTTTCATCATTATCGCTTTCTTCATCTCCTCCAACACCATCTCTGCACAATTCAGAGCCCACATCAAGCAGGGTACCCAACGCGAACACAGCAGACGCCCTAACCTGAAAGTTGGACATAAGTTACTAAGATATACAATGTAGAGGCAAAAGTCGACAATTGTCCACCTGGTTCAAGAAAGAAATATAAACAATTATATGACTTTATATATCAAAAAGGTAAACCTCTGGTTGGGGTGCAGACAGCAGAGGAGCATATATAGCAAGAGCATCTTCCCTCAAACCAATAATTTGAGCCTCAGGAAAATCCTCCCATAGCTTTCCCAGACAGAGACAAAGCCATTGGAGAAATAGGGGTTCAGTCTGTGCGTCATTTGGAGTTGAACCCTGAAGGTGCTTCAAGCAAACATGGATCAAACCTGCTTCAACACAGGCTTCCTGGCCTCGCCTGTGACCATCCACAATTACAGCTAAAACAAATGCAGCCATTGCACGCTGTTCGGGATATGCTTCCAGGCTATCAAGAAACCTGATGAAGTATGTATGACCCCCATCCTTCACTAAATCAACCTGACATGACTATCATTACACCCAAAAAAAAAAAAAAAAAAAAAAAAAAAAAAAACGTTTAAAACCAAAAC
>NW_010358595.1:582193-687465 GCF_000414095.1 Morus notabilis | reverse complement strand
AAAAAAAAAAAAAACTTTTAAGGCAAAAAAAAGTGTAAAAGCCTATCTAAAAAAAAAAAAAAAAAAAAAAAGAACTATAAACAAATTTACGAAGCCTTCAAGACAAGGACAAGGTATATCCGGAATTGCGCTTGGTATATGGTATACCTTATCAAGTGCGAGAATCTTTGTCCAGATGAAAACAAGAATTTGTCGTAGTTCTGGTGTTGTTGTTTGCAACAGCTTCAGAACATATGGAAATATTCCAACAGACAAGGCCTACAAGAACAGAAAACGATTTAGAAAATAAATTATAGCTACATTCCCCTACTAAAGAGAGGGGAACGGCAACAAGAAAGCCCAGTAAAGTACCAGATCTACAGCCCACGGTCCCATATCAAGGAATCTTCCAAGAAGAACAAGAGCTCGAAAACGATGGCATTGACTAAGTAACACCTGGCCGATAAAAGGATTGTATTCCAAAACGTTATGAAATAAAAATGCATGGAAATATAGATACAGACTCACAAGCAAGCAAGGACTAGAAAGAAGAATTTGCCTAGTAAATGGTACAAATTAACCAGAGTCCAGAAGCAAACACAGATTAAATTAAAGTAAATAACATTGCTTTCAGAAAGTCCATCCAACCATTCACTCTCACACTGTCACACAAACACACAATGACCAGACTAGAAGAGGAATTGGAGTAGCAGCATGAAACGACTTTATAATGAAACTGTGGAACACCAATTAACATGTAGCAGAACGTGTCCATTGTATATCAAGCCAAACCATTTAAGATATATAGTGACCTAATCCCCATTCCAGAACAGCTCTCTGTACTTTCATTTGAGCAGGCAATAATACCCAATTTCTACTCAGAGGGCAAGAAGCATCATCAAAATCAAATAAAGTTTAAGAATAAAAACCTACAAAACAGAATCATCATAATCTTGCATAAGAAACTCAGAACTGAAGAAATATAATTATGCATATCCAATGGGCATTGAACGTTAACAGCCAAAAGTAAAGAAAGGAACATAGATTCTTGAAATATCTGTGCAGGTATACAAACTACATCCTAAAAAAGTTGGTCAAACCCCAAACAGGAGCCAAAAGAACCACCTTACCTGAAGAACAATAGGCAGCTGTTCTGGTGGTTTCTTGTGTTCAGACCCATGGTCAAGCCAAACCTCAAAAGCAGTCAATTGTTCGGTAAAAAATGGACTTGGCTGAATCAAAACAAAAATAAATAAATAAATAAATTCGATGCCAGTGAGAAGGTGAATCAAGCAAGATTGCAAATGTTCGTCCTGTATAATGCTTGAGATGAAATTGTATTACAAATTAAAAAACAATGCTAATGAGAGAAGAAAGAAAACACACAAAACACACCTGGAACTCTGCATTAGAATCTTCAACCAACAATGGAAGCTGAGAAAGGCATATCTCAGCAGCCATGTCCCATGCGTCCCTGCAACGTGCATCAGTGACAAAGTGACAACAGAGCAAGCAAATAAAATACTTAGTATTAACTTGTGTTCACAAGTATCGCCTGTAGTACCACATGTGATGCTGATGGGTAGGTGGCAACATTGGGTGAGAGATTGGAGAACAATTTGCAGAACGCATAATTCGCTCAGCAAGTAAAAAATTACGAAAAAGACTAGCAACTAGTAAATCCTGCCTGAAAAGCCTCTGGAAAAGCTCTGCAGTAGAATACAAGGGTATCAACAAAGTATATGATTAAAAAGAACAGAATGAGAAATCTTGTTCAAAGAAATTAGACACCATATACATGGCAAACAAAATCCTTGAAGTAAAGAAACTACCATGAGGAAGAACATTCCAGGCAATTGTATCAGTCACCGCGGTGAAAATCCAGTTCAATTCCCCCAAAAGAGTTTTTCGATCATTTTGGCGGCCAGGGATTTTATCAATCAATGACTCATCAAGAGATTCGTGTAGTAATGAACGTTTACAAAACCTGAGAAATGAATACATCATAGTCATAAACATACTACCACCTACCACCTATACCATCAATATACAGATTATTTTTTGACAAGGCATGACCCAAAAAAAAAAAAAGATAGAAAGAAACCCACAAGGAGCAAAATTGTATTCTGAGACCACTAAATATAGCAAGTTCAATCCGGAAAGAAGAAGATCACCAGCATTTAGAGCATAAAGGGAAATCAGGAAGTACAATCAGAACTAAATTCTTACGCATGGTAGAGTCAACATGTCTACACACATGCACTTACAGTTCAAACGTTCAAATCATCTGTAAAAACCAACCCAGCAACCTCTGGAAACTAGGGTGAATCTGTTTATAGACACCAAGAATGCAAGGAGAAAATTACTTCACTGAAAGATCAAGCAGTTGAATTTTCATTTCTAACCAACAGACTTAACTCCATATTTTACAATGAGTCAAGCATTGAACAAGGTTTCTATAGTCTAGAACATAACTTGGGAATGACACAGAAGATACGCGAACATTGAAGATGGTGAGAAGTACTTTTATCCTTCCTCTTTTTTCTTTTTTTTTTTATGAAACATCAGAAGGTCTGTAATATATCCAGAATTGACGAAAATTGATCGTTTGAGCAAAAATAAGATCAAGTGAAAGAGAGAAACATAATCGTCAATCAACTCATAAAATATACAGACCAGAAAATAATTTTGCGTCAAACACAAGAGAGAGAGAAGCAACAGCGCCTCAACATAGTTTCGCTGTCGCTAAGGAAGCATATTATTATCAACTTGATGTAAATATTAGGAAAAGCATACTGAAAAATCACAACCGTGTCTTCAAAAAGGAAAAAACAAACTTTAAGGAAGAGATAGATGGGAGCCAAAGTGGTTCCCCCATAAAGCCAGTATTGACATGATAAATTTCCTTCAGGTCAAATGGAAAAATACAGAGAAGACTTTTTAATGAAAAGAACTCAAAATTCTGCCTGAAAAGGTCAAACATAAATAACTTTTAAGAGGAAAAAAATAGATGGGGACCATAGGAGTTGTCTAACACGAGTCAAATGAATTATTCTAAACTAGTAAAATAAAAGCAAACTCAATTTCAGAATTTGTTACATTTATGTGTGTGTGTGTGTGGGGGGGGGGAATGGGGGATGGGAATTCAGTATCCAGAAAAAAAGATTGAAGACTTTATAGTCCAATTAGAGGACCAGGGAATGGAGGAAGAACAAAATGTACAATAGAGAAAAGAATAGGAAGCAAACTGCAGGGGTATGTATAGCCTTACACATCAGTTTGCTATAATTTACACAAATATAATCTGAATGGCATTCAATAGACTACCTGACTGTTTCCCCACCTTATCCAACAAAACTAGAATAATTGTGTAGAGATGGTAGACTGTGATGCAATTATGGAAGATGCGTGACTACTCAGTTACTGTTCCGTCTAACCAAAGATGATATAAGGTTCCTAAGCTTACATCATCAACCTAATCTTACCTTTTGCATACAGGGAAATTTCAGAAGAATACTTGTAAAATAAAGATTACTTATCTTTTCTCAGTAATTTAACGATCTTACGGAAGTGCACAAGGGCAAATACAAGAGCCGTTTGAGACACCAATCATTGCCCAAAAAGTTGCAACAATTATTTAAAAGATGAAAGAAGTATCTTCAAACTACCTAGGCTAAGTCTAAAATATCTCTAAATCATTGCCAAGACAAAGCACCTATGAAATGGGCCCAAGGATGAATCATAATAACTATACGAAGAATCAGCATTTCGCAGCCATAAAAAAGTTTATTTACAAAATAAAAACAAACCCACATATCCAAGTTTATTACTAACATTAAAACAAACAAATAAAGCAGACATAGGACACGAAGAAATATTCCTTCACAAAATGAAGCAAAACACAAGGAGATTTATATCATGTTGATATAAGATGCAAGTTAGTCCAAGTGTCGGACACAAGTCAACCTAGTTTTTCAAAAAGGCTTACAACTACGTCTAGACGCCAATCACGCACTTGCTCACAAAAGAGATCTCCATGCATCACAAGGGACATCATCCATCACATACTGGTCATCAAACAAAAACCAAATTGCTAAAATTGAACAAAAAAGTAAATTGGCCATAGGCGTGCTTTTTTTTAAATAAAGAAATGAATTGTATTAATGATCGGAAATCAAATCAAAGAATACAAAAAGAGGACGAGATTCTAGCATGGGAGTGCTAGACAGATAAACAAGGAAAGAAGCTTCACCATCTCAATGCCATCTTTATAGGTGTCGTGAGACAAGATGTAAACACGTCAGCAGGAAATTCAGCACTCTGTGGAAGAGTTTCGTGTGCTTCACAAGCAGCAAGCAAAATGCAATCCCTTGTGGATCCAGATGTGCTCGAAGCACCCCATTCATGAAGCTGTCAACCATCAAAAAGAATAATCATATATCCAAATTAAAGTATAAATTTATGTCGAATAACAACCTTAGACTTAGATTGCCAAATTGATAATTAATGTTTCACCTCAATAAAAGCATTCACAATCATCCCAGCAGCAGAGCAGTCAAAAACATAAATTGAGGGTGTTTTCAACCAGGAATCAAGGTCACTGACTGGCAAGGGGATATATTGTGTATAACTCTGCACCGATAAAATCAATGAACCGAGCAAAATTTGAAAAAATTACATTAAATTAAACAAGATAAAGAGCTTCAAAGCAATAGAAGACCTTATTGAAGACCCAAATTTCACCATTAGCAGTTGGCTTAGGCACGCCATGACCATTATAATGAAATAGGACCCTCTCAGACTTGGCATATCTGCGGCATGTATTACAAAGTTTCTTCACTTCATCCACGGTAGGATCAGGTTGAACCTTATATCGTGCCTGCTCAAATATCTTCAAGGTAAATAAAATTAAATCTACGACGATATTACATGGACATTGTACAAGCCAATAATATCCTCACCCTTGGTTGCCACCTTTCATACTGTGCGCTCAAGTTTTTCCCAATTGTTTCAAGAGCCTTTTGAGGTGCCATTGAAAAAGGATCTGCAAACAAAAGAGAAGACCATAATGTCTAAAGTCAATGGACGTCGACAAAGAACACTAAAATGAAAATCTCATGGATTGGACTGTGCAGGGACGACTCATTCCAAACAGAGCTGATTGAACACGCAGAGGGATTACAAAACCTGATCAAAATAAAGAAGACAAATATATATATATATATAAATATATATTGCATTCCCTTTTTGCTGGTTCAACTTAAAAAACAAACACATGCAGCAAGATCAACAAAAGTGGCTACTTAAAAGGTGGCTTAGATGACGCGCTCATGTTTGAGAGAGAAATCAAAATAGAAAAATAAAGCAAACCAAAGCTCAAATCTGCACAGCAGAAAGTAGGAAGAAAATAGCAAACAAGAAGAAATAGAGCACATTTTATAACCATTCTAAATACAATACAAGGAATAATAGGATTTTGTGCCAAACGATCTGATTGCACGTTTGTGTCTATAAGTTTTTTCTGATAAAAACACAAGTGACAAAGTGAAGAATTGTAAAGAAGCATTGTAATAATGCACCTGTCCAGCACTCCATCCTGGCACAAGGAGATATCTTAATTACATCCGGGGGATCAACACTAATGTTTAAACACAAAACTAAAGCAACATATCCTGTTTTCATCTGCAGAAAAAAAAAAGGAGGTTACAAATTAAAATAAAGCAGGCATATGCATATGAAATATAGGGTAAAATATCCACAATCAAATAGTCTAAAACCAAAGTAGCTAAGAACAATGCACTGGGGAAAAAAATACAAAAGCAATCAACTAATAAATGATATGGTATTTTGGAATCAATTGGAAGCAAAAATTAGCCTTCTTTATGAAGCAAGAGAAAGTACCAAACTGAAATTTTAATTACCTCAATTCAAATGCAAGGGGGAAAAAATCCTAAATAACTTCATAACACAATGAAATTAAAAGTAAGACAACGAAAATCAACGTCATAAACCCACTTAATTTGGATAAAACGGAAATTCTTAATCTCCATTGGTGAGGTAATGGCTACTCAAATATTGTGCCTTATTATGTTCCAGCATCATATATCGATCTCCTTACACTCAAAACTTCCTTAATAATTTTCTGTGCATAACCTTAAGATTAGCAAGCCAACTTTATAAAAAAATTGGTCCGCTATTTCCTTCATAGCATTCCTCCTTTCCTACAAGCAACAAGCAGAAAAGATAATGAAGATGGATGACTGAGGGCAGCGCAGTTGGTTGTAAGCCCCTCCACCCCAACCATAGGTTGAGGGTTCGAGTCACCCTGAGCCCCACTTAAAAGTGGTAGCTTTCCCCCTTCCCTTTGTATCCCAAAAAAATAAAAAATAAAAAATAAAAAGAAGGGGGAAGAAGGAAAGATAATGAAGATGGAGCATCATCTCCTTCTAGCATCCTTAAACAAAAAATACCGCACGTTGGGAAAATTGCACACTTCCGATCATTCAAAAGATTCACAATTTGCCACTCCAACTAGGTAACATGACCAAATAAATCTTTTAGGCAAATCAGTATGATGCCAAGAAACCCAAGAAACCCAAAATTATCAACCAGCCTTGAGCTACTCCATAGTGCTTTCATGTTTTGGCCTATCATTCTGTTTGTCCTCTGTGTGTTAATGTAGATTGCAGAAAAAATATTGCAGGCAACCTTTTTTGTGAGAAAAAACATCTATTCATCCAAAAGTAAGACTCCTCGTTGACAAAACCATAAACTAGGCTGATAATCCATGCAGGATGTGAATCCATATCCTGGCTAACCATCCTGGCCGTTCTCATCAATAACATGGAGCAGCACTATAGATACTAAACTATTGAGAAATAAATCACGCCTTAGTGGAAGCTAGTAAGCGTGAGACTCTTTGCTTCCAGTAAAATGCTTCTAATCGCCGCTCTATTGGACACCATGATTACAACATCAGTTTCCCCTCTCACGTTTTCAGTTTTTGTTTTTCTTTTTGCCTTTCGTAGAAATCCCATCATGCTCGCAAGGTACAGAATTAGCCACTCTATATCTTGTAGATATAATTTGAAATTTGAGGCGACGATTACCATCCTCTATACACATACATTGACAAACTCTACTTTTCCTTTTCTTCTTTTTTTTTTTTTTTGGGAGGAATCTTGCACTCTATAAGATTTATTGCCAAATACCAACCTAAACGGGAGGGCCAAATACCAACCTAAACGGGAGGACACAACAAGTAACGACGACCTGGATTCTCTCCAACCAAAGTTAGCCACTCAGTACATGGAAACATTATAATTCATTGTCAAATTTTCTAAGTCAATGCATTACCAAGCCAGGTTCATAACATAGAACTACTTTCACCTTAAGAATTATTGCCAGAAGAAACAAGAAATGAGAACTCTGTTTCTCTCTAAACAGCTCAACTGATAGTACCTCTATTTGATTATAAAAACACGCAAGGAAATTATCAGACTTTATAGTTCACGATACCAGCACCTAATCCCAAAATATCTATATTAGTCTTATATATTAGACACCTAGATTCTGTCAGAAAGCGCAATTGAAGCCATTTCTACTAACCTAAAAGAAATTAAATAAAGGGAGTTCCAAGCTGATGAGAAATTAATGAAATTGAAAGAGAAAGCATTTATTACTCTGTCTTTAGGTCGCCATTTTGAGACCAATCCGCTATCCGACGGACCCGCGGGGAGAGAAGCCTCGAACGCCTCGTGGCGGAACTCGCAGAGCACGACGGTTTGGGGCAAGTAGGCCATGCTCGTGGTGGTGGAGGCCGTGGCATTGCCATAGCTGCTACTGGCAACGTCCGAATCCCTCCGCTGCGAGCTCAAATCTCCATCTTCCTGACTCGAACCGCACTCCTCCAAGTGATTCGACACCACCGCCACCGAAGATTGCGAAAACCGGGAGGCCATCAAATCCCCCAATGCCATTCAAATCGGGAAAAGAATCCCTCAGAAAACGCGGAGAAAGATCAATCAACCCTGCCCTAATCGAGCGACCATAGGCGAAAACGGATTATCTTTATACTCCCTTAACGACCGAGGAGAGAGAAATACAAATAGAGAGAGAAGAGAGAGAAGAGAGAGAGAGAGACAGACAGAGAGAGAGGGAAAACTACTAAGAAGAGTGATGTGAGAGAGAGAGAGGACGGACTAATCAACGAAGCCGCTGAACCAGCGGCGCATGGAGATTCGCCTGATGAAGGAGAGGGAATCCAGCTCGAGAAACCCTAGAAAGCTCTGAAAACCCTAGAAACCCTAGGTGGGGAAGAAGAAGAAGAAGATGGAAGCGCATAAAAATAGCGGCGGAATATAGAAGGAAAAGAAAAAAGGCCTCCGAAAATAGGATTTTGTCAAAGAAGGGGAAACCAGAGAGAGAGAGAGAGAGAGAGAGAGGAGAGAGAGAGAGTATATGTGATGCGAGTGTGCGTGCGAAGTGAAATTTTTAGCCATCTGATATGCGTGTTGTGTATAACGCTCTCTTGTCTCCCCTTTTCTTTTTCTCATTTCTTTATTTAAATTTTTTTTTTCCTCTCCGTTCTCTCTCTCTCTCTTTTTTTTTTTTAAAAGTTCGAAGGTCCGTTCATTTCGCCGATTTGAGTTTAGAATTTAAGTTTTGTTACAGTAAAAAGCTCTCAGAAACAGTCACATCTAACTTTTTTACTACAGTAAAAAACTCTCACACAAAATCACATCTTAACTCGAATCAGCAAAATAAACAAATAATTCTCCTTTTTTTTTCCTTTCTTTTTTGAATGATGAGAATCTGATTTGATTATTACAAATATGCCGTTTTGTTACAAATATCATTCAATATCAATCAAATCTAAAAATTCATGTCTTTAGAATTGATCCCATTTTTATTTTCATGTTTTTTGAGAAAAAAATAAAAATGTTTTTAAAACGGTATTTTGCACAATAAAAACAAAAAGGGAAATAAAAATAATTTTTTGATTTAGTATAAAATGAAAGAAAAATAAAAAACAACTTTTAGTCATTTTTCATTTTTTGTTTTCATTTTCTCCTCTCTCGAGCAGAGAGAGAGAAAGAGAGATATTAATGGGTTTTTTTACACTGAAAATAATCTCTTGATAAAACTACTAAATATATTTTCAAAAATAATTTCTGTCTGAGATTGAAAAAGTTTTCATTTTCATTTTCATACAAAAAATAAAATCATTTTGAAACGAATTTTAAACGCGTCATACATTTCACATAATGTTGTTATTTAGAGTGAATTTGGAATTTGTAAAAATTATTTTTCAACTTGATGATAAACTCATTTGGTCAGAGGATGTCCCTCTTGTTTGGTTAAATGTGCTAAATAATTTTTTTTTATAATATAGTGCTTTCTCAGTTAAAAAAACCATTATCGTGCACTATTACACAACTTAAATATTAATATTAAATTTATTGTATCAATAATAAAGCAGGATATTAACGGATGAATACAGCCTACTTAGTTGTAGGCCCTTGCACCCTAATCATAGGTTAAGGGTTCGGTTCACTATGAGCTTTACTTAAAAGTGGTGGCATTCCTTTCTCTTTTAGTATTAAAAAATAATAAAAAAGGATATTATGAAAGTGTTTGCCTGATTGGAATAAGTATTACTAAAATTAGGGCTTATTCGTTTGCACTTAAACTCAAAAAAAAATTTGAACTCAAGTTATTCAAGCTCATGTTCTTTTGTAAAATTTGAGTTTGAACTTAAGATTTACCTTGAATTTTAACTTGAGTTTGGGATTAAAATCTGAGTTCAAGTTTTTGCTTCAACTAAGTTCTTAAACTCAAACTCAAGTTAATGAATAGTAGTTTTTCTATTTGTAAAAATGCTTTTACTTTTTCGTTTTAATTCCGATTGAGATAATTTTTTTTATCGTTCACAACTAAATGACGAATAAAACCTCACTCATATATTCTATTAAAATTTTTCATCATCATTGAGTTTTATTAAAATACTATCTAAATACAAACTCAAGTTTTGACCCACCAAAGACAAACTCAAAAAGATTCTCATCTCAAATCATAACTCAAATGTACACAACCAAACACAAACTCAAGTTACAACTTCAACTCAAGTTATAACTCAAATTCAACTCAAAATCTACACTTAAATCATCATAACTCAAAAAATGCAACTGAACAAACCCTTCATGTTTTTGTTACTAGTTGTAATATACTAAGAATAAGTATATTATATGTCGTCGAATGCCATTATTGACACATGGATTTACGCAACAAATATTCAAAATAAAAGCATGTTTGATGAGAAAGGGGATAAATACCCATATAAAGTGCATCGTGTTTAGATTTTCACTCATTACTCTTAATTAATATCCTTTTTAATCAACTAATTATATTAAACAAAAGGATATTAATTAAAAATAAATATTATCCATACTGGTACACATTTTTAAACATTTTATAATTATTGTATTGTTATTTTTTAGGGTGTATTCTTGTTAATACTTCCTTACATAAAAAAATAGAGGGAAAATAGAACAAAAAAGTTGTGATATTTACCGTATTGAAGTAATTTGTGAAATAAGTATGAATATTTTTTCATTGAAATTTTTTTAAAATTGACTCTTAAAAATTAATGTGAAATTAATATTGTCTCATTTGTTCAATATTACCTATTTTGTTTTCAATTTGTTTAAATTGATATATTCTGATAGGGCTATTTATTAAGAGGTCAAAATCAATTTAAAAGATTAATATTATTAAAGAATAGTTTGCCCTTGTTCCATATCTATTCTCTTATATATGTTTTTGGGTTAATTACGCAAATGATTTCTGAAATTTACTTTTAATTTCACTTTAGTCCTTGATTTTTAAAATATCTCACAGTTGGTCTCTAAAGTTTTACTCTATTTTAATTTCAATTCTACCATTCATTAAGTGTTAAATATTTGACAGAATCTGTGTGAATGGAAAAATAAAATTGAAAACAGTTAAAATTTAGAGACTATTTGTGGAGATTAACTTTTATTTTTTTATTGTTTTAGTCCATAAACTTTAGATCTTTCCAGTTTTGGTCCTTAATTTTCACATATTCCGTTATATATTTAATACCTAGCTAACGGAATGACCGAAATTGAAACAAAGTAAAACATCAAGGACCAATTGTAAAGACATTTTAAAAGTTAAGGGCTAAAGCGGAATTGAAGATAAACCTTATGGACTATTTGTGAGATTAACCATAGTTTTTCAATATTTTGTATACTTACTTTTCCCTTTTTTTTTTTGAAATTACATTTTGTGGTTTAAATGGCAAGGGAAACATTTTAATTTTAATTTTTATTTATTATTTCTTCCTTTTTTTTGAAAAAGCGTAGTGTACGTTTAGAATTAATTTTTGTTTATTTTTGAAAGCGTTTTTGCACACCTTTTGAGGCATGAAAATGAAAATGGTCTTCAAACCGTATTTGTTTAGCAAATGTTTTGAAAACGAAAACAAAAAACAGACAGTGAGAATGATTTTTGTGAATGAACTAGAAAGCGGTTGAATGTTTTTCCTTTTCTGTTTTCATTTCCTAATACTTATCAACAATGTTATAATATATTAATTAATAGTCATAACCAAACACGATTTTACTCTTTTATTATACTCAAAATAATTTCTTAAAAAAGTAACTAAACACAATTTTATAATCAATCATAGAATGATTCTAAAAACAATCTCATTTTTGCTTTTATATTGAAAATAAAATCATTTTAAAAACGTTACCAATCTGACTCGTTGCTTCTGTATTAAGACGCCAAGCGGGCTAAAACATATGGGCGTACAAAGATCGGAATGCAATCAATACTTGTGGCAGCATAAGAAAATTGGAAGACTGAGGATGCAAGTGCGTGAGCAACCCTATTACCCTCCTTATGAATGAATACAAATTTGCAACATGGAATCTTAGAGAGAGGGAATCTCTGCAATATTAATAGGAATTCCAGCTTGGACAACTAAAGCAAACCCTCCCAGAGAGCTAAACATTCAACGACAAACGGAGAGAAAGAACCATAAATCTTCTTGGCCGAGCATGAATTACCGGACTTGCATCGTAAATCGAAGCATTGACTTCTATTGCACGTCACAAGGAGAGGCAGGATGCGTACTCAGAGTAGTTGTAGTCATCCAACGGCTCTGAAAATCACCAAGGAAGAGCTTGGCCATCTCTAACATTGACTTTGTTAGCAACATTTTGACTTTGTTAGGAATATTGAGACCCAAAGCTCACTCCACCAGCCCTTATCGCTACGTTCAACTAACCCAATTGATCCTTCTCAAATGGTCATAGCTAATTTATACCCTGAATAAACTCTTTTAGGGTTGAAATGCCAAATAATTTGGTCACGACAAAGACCTTGGCTCAAGGGAAAGGGGAAATGTTCAAAAAAAAAATTGTAGTAAATATCATATTTTTGATAATAAATTAAGTAAATAATATATTTTAAAATTATTTGAAGTAAATAGCAGTATACGTGATTGTTGGGATTTGTTTCTCAATTTGTGTATTGATTCTAATCGTATTTGATTGGCATTATTCTGAGAATGTTTGGCTGGTTGATTGTGTTTGAAAATAGATGTGCAGCTGGCTAGCTTTTTATAGAATGTCACTAAAAGATCTGGAAACTTGTTTTAGTTTCTATTTTTGTAAGTCAACTATTGATTCAAAGATGAAAAATTGATTTGATTGATTCTTGATTGAGATTTGATAGCTGGATGATCTTCCTATGTCGCCTAAGAACGTGTCCAAGTTCGTTTATCAATGTTGGGAAGATTTCAGAATGAAAGGAGATTGATTCGTCTGGTTTTGAGAAAGTTGACCGTGACAGCTATGTTGCAGTTATTGTTGCAACAATGATTTGCAATAGATTTGGTTCAGTGAATTAATTGAATATGTGTCAAGTTATTCACAGCTTGCTTATTTATTGAAAGTGTCCCTTAAGTCTTGGTACGCCTTTTGATGAGTTTTTGCTGGGTTGTGAGACAAGGGTGAGCACTTGTATTCAAGAGAGATGATTTGAATGTTTTTCGGGAGAAAAACTTAGTTTGAGGGATTTCATTGTTCAAAAGTCGAGGGGATCTCGCTGTTCAAGTCCATTAGGAAATTGCAAGTTCATAGGCGTCTTCTTAGAGAGGGAGTCTCAGTTAGATTAAGTCCAATTAAATTGTAAAAGAGTTCTTAGTGGATTGTTCATCATCTGGGCGTGGCCCTACGGAGTAGGGTGTTATCGAACCGCGATACCATCTCTCTCGTGTTCTTTTATTTTACGTTTATGCATTATTCATATTGTCTTCTAAAGTGTTAAAAGACTCAAACTGGTACTTACAATTGGTATCAAAGCGTGTCACTGACGTGTATTTCGGTGAGGTCCTGGTGTACTGGTTGATTTTACAAGAATGGATGTCATGAGAGAAGGAGGATTTGTGAACAAACCACCGCTTTTGGAAGGTGTCAGTTACCCCTATTGGAAGGCTCGTATGAAAGCTTTCATTAAAGTTATTGATGAGAAGGCATGGCGATCTGTCTTAACCGGATGGACTCATCCAACAACTACAGATGATGAAGGCAATACCGTCCCTACGCCAGAAGAGAAATGGTCCAGCGATGAGGACAAGCTAGCAAACAGTAATTCAAAAGTATTGAACGCCATTTTCAATGATGTGGATGTTAATCAATTTAAATTGATTTCCACATGTGAGTCCGCTAAAGAAACTTGGGATATTCTTCGAACTGCGCATGAAGGTACGGATGTTGTGAATGCCTCAAAGCTTCAAATCCTCACAACCTACTTTGAACGTTTATGAATGGAGGAGGATGAGTGTATTGCTGATTTTAACTCAAAGCTTTGTGATATTGCTAACGAAGCCTTCGCCCTTGGAGAAAAATATTCTGACGCCAAATTGGTGAAAAAGACCTTGAGGTCACTTTCGGCACGTTTCGCTTACAAAGTGACAGCCATCGAAGAAGCAAAAAACGTGGAAAAGATGAGACTTGATGAACTCATAGGTAATCTTCAAACCTTTGAGATGAGCTTTAAGGATAAAAAGAAAAGTAGAGGAATTGCTCTTCAAGCAGATTATGATGATATGTCCACCAAAGATGAGACCGACGAAGATGAGGACTTTAGTGAGTCTCTTACTTTACTCACCAAAAACTTCAATAAGATGTTGAGAAAGATTAACAAGAAAAGGAGATTTGGAGAGAATTCAGAGAACAAAAATTCTTAAAAGAAGAATTTTAACTCTCAACGGTTTAAAGAGAAGAAAAGAAAGGAAATACAATGCCGAGAATGTGAAGGATTCAAACATGTTCAAGCGGAGTGTGCAAACACTCTCAAGAAGAGAAACAAGGCTGCCATGGCGTCTACATTGAGTGATGATTCGGATGAAAGTCAAGAGGATGCAGATGATCACACCAACAATTATGTGGCTTTCACTGTAAGAAATGAATTCACAGGTAAAAATTTATTTAACACTAATAATGTTGTTACAGTGTCTGTTGCAACAGTGTCTGCAACAACCTATGGTGGAATTGTTGATGATACATATTTCGAGGATGAAACTAAAGATGACAGTGACGATGATGACCTAAGCCTTGGGAAGATTCAAGAGGCTTATAAGAATATGTACAGCAAATGGCTAGTTGTTTGCAAACAAAACAAATCGCTTGAAGATGAAGTTGGTGTCTTAACAAAGGAAATATATAAGTTGAAGAATGCTGCAACAAATTATGAAATCTTGGCAACAAAGCATCAGAGAAAGATTGCTGAGATCATACTCAAATTGGAGCAGACCCAGAAGAATTTAAGGATGCTAAACTCCGGCACATCAAAATTGGATCACTTACTCTCACAACAAAAAACTTGTGGTGGTCATTCAGGCCTTGGCTACAAGGGTCAAGAAATTTCTTGGAAGACTATCTTTATGAAAGGAGCCACCAGTACTATGATGCAGTCCCTTAAGAAGTCTCGGGTAAGATCAGACAAGAAGTTTGTTGCAAAGCCTGTTGTAACAAGACAAGTAATAGACAGGTTCGTTCCTATATGTCACTATTGTAATTTGCCTGGCCACATTAGACCTACATGTTACAAATACTTGAATGCTTTAGAAAGAGGTATGATAATTAATTCACCAAATTCCGCATTCACAAGAAGGACACCTAAAGCAAAGATTGATGTGCAAAATAAATTTTCTAGACGTGTGTGGATAAGGAAATCTGATTTAAGGTGTCATGGGATTTATACTTCTTTTAGAGCATGTACTACTAACTCTGAGTATTGTGGTAATGGTCACTTCAAGCTTTTGATAGGTGATAAAAGTAATATGCATCGGAGAACACCATATTCTGGGGGAGGAAGACTCGTGGAGGATTCAGGGGGAGCGATTTGCAAAACTCAATGAATTAGAACGTGATTTGCAGGGAGGTGCTGCACAGTTTCTAGATTTTTTGGCTTATTTTTGTCAAAAAGGGGGAGTAAGTAGTCTAGTAGGTTTGATTTGTGCGGGTTAACTTTACAAAAAGTATTGTGTTTTAGTTGCTATTATTAGTTTTGCCAAAACAATGCCAAAGGGGGAGATTGTTAGGATTTATTTCCTGAGATTGTTGGGATTTGTTTCTCAATTTGTGTATTGATTCTAATCGTATTTGATTGGCATTATTTTGAGAATGTTTGGCTGGTTGATTGTGTTTGAAAATAGATGTGCAGCTGGCTAGCTTTTTATGGAAGGTCACTAAAAGATCTGGAAACTTGTTTTAGTTTCTATTTTTGTAAGTCAACTATTGATTCAAAGATGGAAAATTGATTTGATTGATTCTTGATTGAGATTTGATAGCTGGATGATCTTCCTATATCGCCTAAGAACGTGTCCAGGTTCGTTTATCAGTTTTGGGAAGATTTCATAATGAAAGGAGATTGATTCGTCTGTTTTTGAGAAAGTTGACCGTCACAGCTATGTTGCAGTTATTGTTGCAACAAGGATTTGCAACAAATTTGGTTCAGCGAATTAATTGAATATGTGTCAAGTTATTCACAGCTTGCTTATTTATTGAAAGTGTCCCTTAAGTCTTGGTACGCCTTTTGATGAGTTTTTTCTGGGTTGTGAGACATGGGTGAGCACTTGTATTCAAGAGAGATGATTTGAGTGTTTGTCGGGAGAAAAACTTAGTTGGAGGAATTCCAATGTTCAAAAGTCGAGGGGATCTCGCTGTTCAAGTCCATTGGGAAATTGCAAATTCATAAGCGTATTCTTAGAGAGGGAGTCTCGGGTAGATTAAGTCCAATTAAATTGTAAAAGAGTTCTTAGTGGATTGTTCATCATCTGGGCGTGACCCCGCAGAGTATGGTATTACCGAACTGTGATACCATCTCTCTCGTGTTCTTTTATTTTACGTTTCTGCAGTATTCATATTGTCTTATAAAGTGTTAAAAGACTCAAACCGGTACTTACAGTGATAAATGAATCATTTACCATATAAATAGTTCATTTATGACTAGTAAAAATAAGTTACATGGTAAAAAATCTTTAAAAAAGTTTTATTTACGTAGAAAAAAATTTTCTACTAGTTATAAAAAGAAAATTTACTTGAAAAAATATTTTTATTAGTCGTAAATAAAACATTTACATGGTAAATGATTCATTTAACACGTAAACATTTACATAGTAAATGATTCATTTAACATTTAAAATTTTCTAGGTTGTCATCTTCTAAGTCATAAGAACAAAAAAAGTCATAGATAAATAAAAGTAGCTCCTTAATTTTAACAAAATAAAATATTTTTCATATGTAAAAAACACGGAAAGACTCCCGATTTTAACAACAATAAACAAAAAATAACTCATACTTGTTCTTCCTGTTTAGTTTGTTGTCTTCCAATTTAGATTTATTTTAGATGGTTAGTTTAGAATTCTTAGCTTAAAAAAAAAAAAAAAAAAAAAAAAAAAAAAGGTCAATGTATTCAGTAATTTTGCAAATTACAAGGAATATTTTGGATTTTCTGAAAATACAAAGTAAAAGCAGAATTTAACTTAAGAGGAGAATTAATATTATTTCCAACAAAAGGGTTTCTAATAGTATGTCCTATCAATAGTCTCAATTTTTAACTATCATATTAAAAAATATATACATAACAAACAAATTTAAATACAAATCTAACGACTAAAAAATAAAATACTATCGATAATTTATTTTGCAGAGACCACCAAAAAACTCCCTAAAACTAAAAGATAGCTTCTAGGACATAATTTTATTTTTAACGTCACGTACGTAATAAATATGAAGACACACGGATGTACTTTTCCTATAAATTACATTATCATCTTATCTTTCAACTAACTAGTCTTTCTTAATCTCGATCTAATGACTAAATTTCTTTTAAAGGAAATGAGGTAATCATTATAATTAAGATTCATAAACGGAACATTAATTTTCTTCTTTTCTAAGATATTAAGCGTATAAACCACTCACACATCTCTTCAAGATTTCATCATATACTGCCACACTTGCATATAATTATTTGATTTATGTTGTAACTTTTTTTAATGAAAAATTATGCTACAACTTCGACGTTTAGAAAGGCGTATTAACATGTGCTCCATACATAATGTTGTTTTTAAATTTTTTCCTCGTCGTGGGGATAGAGTTGCTCATAATCTTGCTTGCTTCGGTTCTAATTTGTATGAAGATAGTTATTGCCTTGAAGAGGTGCTTAGTCGAATTTTACACTTTATAACTGCATACAGTTGTTCTACTTTTGATTAATATATTTTTACTTCACTTTTAGGGTTGTTTTTCTTAAATAAAATAAGTCCGTTCGTTTCACGAATTCGAGTTGAGAATTTGAATTAAAAAGTGAATTTACGTGAGATAAAATACTATAGCACAAAAAATTTAATTAGTGATTCAAATTATGAAACAAACGGAGAAAAAAATAGGCTTATGCTGGCAGCCCCTAAACTTCTTCTCCTGCCCCACTTTGGCCCCAATACTATAAAATATCTCTAGTAACACCATTTTTTGTTTTTTGTTTTTTTTTATAAATATCTCTAGTAACATCATTGAACTTTACATAGCATTCCATAATTGTCTTTCTATTAAAATCACACTTAAATTTAAACAGAGTTGTAGACCCGCTACTGAAAAAAAAAAAATCTTTAAATGAATTTTCCACTTTGAATTAAATGCTAAGTCCTACTATTTTCCATCATTTGACAGTGTAGTTCTGTTTGAATTTAACAGTGTTGTTGACTAGAGGAATTTTGGAATAAATCTAAAGATGTTAGTACTAAGGGGTTGTTCTTTTATATTTTTGAGTTAGGGTGATTTGAGTGATGATTTTGAGTTGAGTTTGAGCTATAACTTGAGTTGAAGTTGTAACTTGAGTTTGTGTTTGGATGTGCACATTTGAGTTATGATTTGAATTGAGAATCTTTTTGAGTTTGTATTTGGATGGGTTAAAACTTAAATTTGTATTTAGATAGTATTTTAATAAAAACTCAATGGTGATAAAAAATTTTAATAGGGTATATGGGTGGGGTTTTATTTGTCTTTTCATTGTGAATGCATAGAAAAAAAAATCATCTCAATCGTAATTAAAACGAAAAAGTTATGACATTTTTAATAATAGAAAAAATACTGTTTATTAATTTGAGTTTCTGAACTTGAGTTGAAATTCGAGTTTAGCCCCAAACTCGAGTTCAAATTCAAGTTCAAACTTAAGTTCAAATTAAAATTTTATAAAAGAACATGAACTTAAAAAAAATGAAAACTCGAGTTTTTTTAGTTTTGTTAAAAAAAAACGACCCCTAAAACATTTCATAACTACTGGACGAAATCAAGATGGGGAGTAAGGTTTACGTTATATTAATGACCCTAAGAAATATCTAAACCAAAAAACACTGCAAAAAGATTAATGAGTGTAATGGTTTAATTAGGAGTAAATCAACCTAAGTTGCAAACTTGCCACATTGGCCATGTGTAAATAACTTGGTTGTGTTCTTATATTTGAAAAGATACTAATAGCCTATGTTGGAGGAGTTTTTATTGGCTACTAATTTGTTGAAATTCGCAGTTTAACTTCCCATTTTCTAGTCGTATATCGATAAAGAAATAAAGAAAAAAAAAAAGATATTTAACATTTTTGCTCCTTTTAACTTTTTACGAATTTAACAAGTTAGTGCTTCTAGGTTGATGCAAGGTTGTTCAAATTGTTAGAAAAAGAAAATATAGAATTTCAAACGAGAACGAAGCACATCACACAGCATACATGATGTTTTCTCTCTAATCTTTAACCATAGTTAGCAATTTGAAATTTGTAACAGGACTATATGTATTGCTTCTTAGCATTTCTTTTTCTTTTTCTAATTTTAGAATTCAAAATAGCGTATCAATTCGTAAATTCAAGAAGTAAAAGCAACAAAAACTCAAAAATTAAGTTGATAGTTCATAAATTCAAAATTATACCTAATTTATATTTTTTTTTTATAAAAATATATTATAATAAACTACGAACACATTAAATTAAAAAAAATAAAAGAAAGAAGAAGAGGACGACAAGTACATTGGCTGTATGTTACCTCGTTTTTCTGTCTGGAGTTACAGAGGGTTTGTTCTTTTGAGTGAAAAACTCAAAAAAGGTAATTTGAGTTACAATTTTATTCGAGTTCATATTTTTTTAATTTAAACTCGAATTGAAACTCGAGTTCAAACTCGAGTTTAGGACTAAAACTCAAGTTCAAGTTTTCCCTTCAACTCGAGTTCAGAAACTCGAACTCAAATTAATGAACAATATTTTTTCTATTCTTAAAAATACTATAACTTTTTCGTTTTAATTATGATTGAGATGATTTTTTTTCTATGTGTTGACAATGAAAAGACGAATAAAACCCGACCCATATACCCTATTAAAATTTTTCATCAGCATTGAGTTTTTATTAAAATACTATCTAAATACAAATTTAAGTTTTGACACACTCAAACACAAACTCAAAAAAATTCTTATCTCAAACTATAATTCAAATGTACACAACCAAACACAAACTCAAGTTATAAGTTCAACTCAAATTATATCTCAAATTTAACTCAAAAATTATACTTAAATTAAACTCTAAAAGAAGAAACCAAGAAATACTCCTACCTGTTTTTGTTTTGAAACGTGATATCTTTTCAAAGATGCACTTTATTTTTCGTTTTTTGGACAAAACCAGAGGCTAAGCTGTCAGTTTTTTTTTTCCTTTGAAAATTGAAAACAGCTAAGATGTCAGAATTATTTGTCAGAGTATTGACAGTGTTTTTAATCACGTTTTTTTCCCCGCTTGTTTCTTCCAAACGTACCGAAATTAACTTTTACGATAATACAAAAAGTCAAAGGACACAATACGACACTATTGCACAAATTTTAGCAAAGCCATGAATCATAGTTGTGTTTGATAAAAATTAATTTCTTAATTAGTCACAGCTGAAATTTATATTTAGTAAAAATTATAAAAAGTGATTTTTTAAAAATTTTTAAAGAATTTATAGTTATAATCAGAAATAGCTCAAACAGTTTTCGTTTTTAAATTGTGCGGCAATATCTTTGCTACAATTAATGAAAATTTGAAGGTCTCGTTCGTTTCGCTGATTCGAATTTAGAATTCAAATTTTGTTATAGTAAAAAGCTCTCACAAATAGTCACATCTAACTTTTTTACTACAGTAAAAAACTCTCACATAAAATCACATCTAAACTCGAATCAGCGAAATGAACGAGGCCTAATATATTCATATTATCTCTGTTGAAATCTAAAAATCCCATACCTAATAAAAATTTCTCCCTTCACGGTGTCTCGCCGTTTCTCTATCTTCTCTCTTTCTGTTATATCGGTCTCCCTTTATCTCTCTTTGTTCTCCCTCTCTCCGTTTCTGTCTTTTATCTCTCTTTGTTGTCTCGGTCTCACTATCTGTGCTCGTTAGGGTTTCTGATCTCCTCCTGCAATTGTCAGATTGGCGGTCTCTCTCCTCTCTCTTTGTTCTCTCGGTTAGACAGGGTCTGTGTTCGTTAGGGTATCCTGATCTCGTCGTGCGATTGTAGGATTGCCGGTTGGAGCTCATCAGATCAAGACTATCACATCTTTCATTTGTCTCGATTTAGTTATGTTTTCACCATAATTTTTTTCTCTCGATTTGCTTTATTGTAAGGCCAGTTTGATATATATATTTTTTTGTTTAATCTGTGTCTTTTTAGATTTGTAGCATTGATTAGTGGAAAGTTTTGTAGCATAGAATTTAATCTGTAGAAAGTTTTCCAAACCCAGCTAAATTTAGGGAAAACTTTCCGAGTGTTGCTGCCCCTTGATATTCATTGTTGCTGCAAATTCATCATCAATTACCATTGAAAGATGCATCTTTATTTGAAATTTGAAACTTCGTTAATTTGAGGAATTTGCATCTTTATTTTCATGGTAATGGAAAGGTAATCTCAAACTTGGTTGCCTTTCAATAAACTTGGTGCAATTCATCATCAATTCCAAACTTGGTTGCCTTTCAAATTTCAATGGTTGATCTCAAAGTTCTGTAGCATAGTAATATGTGGAAAGTTTTCCGAACCCAGCTGAATTTGGGACAAACTTTCCGAGTGTTTCTGCCTCTTAATATTCATTGTTGCTGCAAATTCATCATCAAGTACCATTGAAAGATGCATCTTTATTTGAAATCTGACACTTGGTTAATTTGAGAAATTTGCATCTTTATTTTCATGGTAATTGAAAGGTAATCTCAAACTTGGTTGCCTTTCAATAAACTTGGTGCAATTCATCATCAATTACAAACTCGGTTGCCTTTCAAATTTCAATGGTTAAACTCAAATTTAATTGAATTGCTCTCAAACGGTTTCACCAGTACATAAATTTGGTGTTTATTATGAATTTGGTGTTTGTTATGATGAACCCATCTTTATTTTGGTGTTTGTTATGATGAACCCTATCTGTATTTGGTGTTTGTTATGATGAACCTATCCGAATTAAAGAATAAATGAATGATACGAAAAATGCAAATTTGGTGTTTGTTATGTGGAAAGTGATTAAATTATTATACATGCCATTAGTATTGGAAGAAAGCGGGTGCCAACCTAAAATGTCATGGATGTATGTGATTTCAATATGCAATTTATATATGTCTATGCAGGTTGGGAAAGTAGTGCTCATGATACAAAAATATTCTTATCAGCATTACATCAACCTCATCTGAATTTTCTAAAATCACCATAAGGTTAAAACCTTACATTTATTTATGTAATATATTTTTTACATCTAACTAATTCATGTGTTTTTATTTTAATAAGTAAATATTATTTGGTTGACGCGGGATGTCCACAATTGAAAAGATTTCTTAGACCATAAGGAGAAAGATACTATTTACCACAATTTCGAGTGAGTCATCGATCAACCAACGAGAAGGAGGTATTCGACCGAGCACATTCTTCTCTTAGAAGTGTTATTGAATGCACATTTGGTGTGTGGAAGAAAAGATAGAAAATTTTAAAAGACGTGCCTAATTATTCATTTACAAAGCAAGTGAAAATAATTATTGTAACAATGGTGCTCCATAACTATATTAGGAGGCATGCAAAGAGTGATCAACATTTTGACAAAGTCGTAGATAATCCAAATGGTATTGATCATGAAGAGAATCAACTTGAGGACAATGTAGAAGAAAATCAAGCTACGAGTGCTTTACTATCATAAAAAATGGATGAAGTACGAGATCAAATTGCTGCAAGTTTAATGAGCACAACCTAATTTGCAAAATGACTCCACGAGTTTTTAAGAATGGAATGTATATTCTGTTTCTATCTTAATGATAAATTAGGTTATATATGTTGATTACTCACTAATACTCTTTTTTTTGTAACTACATACTGTGAATGAATAAATAAAAAAATATTAATTATTATAAATTTAATGTTCCCAAACTCAAGAACAAATAGTGGTTTTTTTAAGTTAAACAAATATTTCTTAATAACAAATAAAATTATACATATTTAAATTTCATATAATGTATATTTTGGTCATCTTAACTACCCATAATAATTAAACCTCACAATTTACCAAGCGTTATTAGATTGCTTTTGAAACCAACAACACTTGTATAATTACAGTTACTAAACACTCACTACTTTTTGTAATAGTTATTTTTTTTAGTGCAACTACCATCAATTTTTCTATAATATACAACACTATCAAATTGGCTCTATAAGTCAATTTTGTAATCTAAAAAATTCGATCTTAAATTGATGTTTATTGTGTAACTTGTGTTGTATGATTTAAGCAAAATAAAAAAGAGGACTGCCGGTGGGTAGTGGTATGGTGGTGAGGACATTTTGCCTTTAGTCTCTATTATTTAAAGTTAGGGAGCTTCTTTAATAAGATCAGTAAAAATAAATTATTAGTAGTTCTCTATTTTTTAATAGTTAGATTTATATTATAAATTATCTAATCTACATATTTTTTTAATTTAATATAATTTTGATTAGATTTAATAATTAAAAATTAATCCTACTGATAGAGCGGCCTATTGGAGTTTGTGGTGGGTATAAGGGGCTAGTGGTGTAAAATTGAAATCTTCTGGGTTGTAAACGGCTAGAGAGTTATTGCATTGGTGACTATTGATTACTTTTATAGACACTCGGTGTGACTAAAGATCTCTTTTTCTATTACTAAAAAAATGAAAGGAAAAAAACCATTTAAAATTCGAAAGCCACACAAAATCATCTCTCTTTTATTTTTTCCTTTTAATATAAAATTCTGCAACTATTTTTTGTGCCAAGACCTCTCATAGATACCACGTTGTACCTATTGTTTATTAATTAATTCAAGGGATACGATATAGAGTATAACCTTGATAAATTAATACTCATAAATTAATAACCTGCAATAAAATAATATTTTAGGACGGTCCTGGTAAATTTATAATTTATTAAATTTATAAGATAATACATTTTTTTTATTACAAAAAAGCATAGGTCCCACTTGATATACAAAATAATAATCTCCGTATACATCAAAATTATATATATATATATATATATATATGACTCAATTATTTCCTCTTAAAATTGATGTCTCTTTGGACCTCATCTTCTTCTTTAGTGTATTAAGAAGCTCTTGTGTACAAGTGTAGATTGCGTTTGGTATAAGAATTCAAATCATGGTAATTTTAGTTTTAAAATTAATACCATGATTTATAATTTGAATTTGGGGTCCAAATCACAATTCTGGAACCGAAATTAGAATCAAAAATTTGAACCATCTAAAATTAAGAGGGGATATGGTTTTATTTCTTTGGGTGGTTCTGATTTAAAATATCACATTAAGATTCAAACCTTGAACTAAAACCATCCAAACTAAATACTGATTTTTAAGAACTTTTTTTTACTTTTTACAAATAAATAAAAGTTTGATTTCAGAACTCTCATTCTGAACGCAACGGTAGTGCTCTCATATTGTAAGAGAAAATTATGCAATGTGATTGCTGCTTTCAGTGCATCATTGCGTTGCGCGAGACAGGCTCCAATACACAACTATCGTCTTCAACTTCATCTTCTTTATCATTTCCTGTGACGTTCTCAAACTTGCTCGTCACTCAACAACTATAAAGTTGTCTCGTTTTCTCGTAAGTAGTTCAAAAGGGACTCAACATTCATTGTATTACGATATTCAGCTCTTTGATTACAACATGCAATTCTTGAACGCCCTCATCATATGAGTGTTGATCCAAATTTCCTGAAGCCCCGTTCTCGATTGACTTAATTTTACCTTGATAAATTAATTCTTTATTAATTAATGTATAAATTCATAAATCATTAATTTATGGATCAAATAATATCCCGATTAATTAATAATTTTTTCAGTCTTAAGAGTACTAATGTACGGAAGTTTAACTGTATTAATATATATATATATATATATATACTTGTTAAAAAAAAAAAAAAAGAGCAGAGAAAAAACTCGTACCGTAGGAGAGAATAACAAAAAAATGAAGTAAGCCTTCAAGAAAAATAAAATAAAAGTTTACTTTCTCTCTCAAGTCTGAATGCATTCTAAATACGGTTAAAATAATAAGAAATTTTATACATTCAAATGCAATCCAATTATTAAATGCTTATGGAAGAAAGAGGAAAGATACCAATACAACTGGGAAAAAAAGAAAAGAAAAAAGAAGATGAAATCTCCATGAAAACGAAAACGGAAAATATCGTGAAACCAAGAATTTTTACATAGAAAAACACCATGCATTTCTAAAGTTTAAATTCAATGCTCTTTTGACTCCAACAAATTATAAACAAAAATGGAATCTCAATCAATTCAATAAAGCAGACACTTTAAGCACTACGTGGACGGTGGGACTGGATGTATTAGATTAGATTGTATTAAATCAGACATAGAATGTAAAATTGATTTTGTTAGTTGACAATTTTAAAGCAATGAAACGCTAATTGTTTTTTTTTTCCTCTTTGTGAGTGGAAAGCTCTAAATTGAATTTCGGTTTTGTCGCTCTCTTAATTGGCATAACTTTTCTTTTGTTTCTAACTATATGATTAATAACATCTTATATATATTATATATATATATATGATGTAATATGTAATTATTAACAAAGATAATCCTTTTATACCTTCTTGTTTACAAATTATAAAGATCAAATTAACTCACACTTCATAATTCAGTGCACCAAAAAAAATTAAGAGGAAAAAATTATGGCACTAATATTTTCTTTCTTTTTGGCTGATACACTTAAAAAGGATGTTACAGTTTTCACGAAGGAGGCGAACTCGTGATCTAGGCATGGCTGCAGAGTCGCGAATGGCGAAAGCAGAGATGAGATCGTGATCTAGATAATAGAGGAACGATTGGGGCTAAGGTCGAGATAGGCACAAGATATAGACAACGACGAGGGCAAGATCGCGATGGCCACGACTGAGCGATCTAGACGAAGGGCCCGTTTGCCATTATTTTTGGAGGCTGCATTTAGTTTTTTTAGGGTATTTGGCAAAACATGATTTTATCTAGTAACTTTTAAAAACTGTTGCCACACAACAAAATTTGAGAAACATGTGAGAGATTGCTTTTTTATAGAAACTTCTGCTGTCATTATCTAAATTTACTAAAATAACCCTAATAATAAAATTTAATTCACAATCAACTCATTTATTTCTTCCAAATCAAATTAATATATTTTATTTTAATTATTTATTTAAAAATTAAAAATATTTAATAAATATCTTACACTAATTTCAATAATATATTTATATTATAATGTTGCAAGTTTGAAAAATAATTTACCTTTTACGTTATTTAATTTCTTTATATTTATATAATTTATCCCTTGAATAAAACCAATTTAGTTTTAGAGATTTTTTAATTAAAAAAATGAAAATTATATTTTTAGTATTTTGATGTATAAATATTATGAATATTGGCTATAAAAATAGAAATAAAATTAATTGTAAGTATGTGTGTTAAAGTATATCTATTTTAGTCATTATACATCTTCACAATAATTTTATACATAGTTTACCAAACACTTAAATTTCGGCTTTTGGTATTCATAACTTTGAAAAAAATTTACCAAATACCTACATATTTCTGGTCACAACAATTTTTAACTAACAATACAATAACAACAGAAATTTTTAACAGCACGACAATGCCTAACTAACCCGAAAGCAAGGGTAGGCACGCCACTTCACAATGACAACATCAACCTCGCAAGGGGTGTTGACGGGCTCACTACATAGGCGACATGTACCGAGGTGGAAGGCTATGTGAATAAATAGGTCATATTCAAGTTAATATTTTATAATATGATTAATAAATGAGTCGATGTAAATATGATCCACTGTGAATTTTTATTAGGATTATAGGTATATTAAGAAAGAGTTAAGCAAAGAAACACACAGGGGAAGGCTCCGTGATAGTAGGTAATTTACCAAAATAATACCTATGTAACAAAATAATATTGACGTCTTTGCCAAAAATAGTTAGTGAAAAGTAGAGCCGGCAATATGGGTCACGACATGACGATACGATTTGAAAACGACACGAATTTTGCGGGTTAGGGTTGAGAAAAAATAGGTTCGGGTCAGAATTGGGTCGACCTGAAATTGACACGAAAAACACGGGTCAATTTCGGGTTGGACCCGCCTAACCCGAACACGACACAAAACTCGTAAAAAACTAAAATATATATATTTCATCTTATATTTTAAATTTTATTATGAACTTGTAATATCATGATAGTTATACTCAAAATCTTATACTATTATTTGCTTAATCTCAATGGATGTTATTGTAATTTAGTGTGTTATGAATTTTAAGTTATTTCTAATATGTAAAAAACTAAATAAAAGTATACAATTTTCGTGTCAATTTCAGATTCACTGGTCAATTTCGTGTCACGGGTCATTTTCGGGTCGTGTCGTGTCAACTCGTAAAGTGGTCGTGTCGTGTTCGTGTTGCGGTTTTTAAAAAATTTCGTGTCACGGGTCGTGTTCGGGTTGACTGTAAATTTAAAAAGAAACTATCAAAACACGACACGAACACGACACGTGACACGTGACACGAATTGACACCCCTAGAAGTGTATTTTTCATACTTCTAATTGGGAAAATAGATTTTTAAATAAGAGTTAATTTTAAATTTAACCTCCTAAAAATGATGTTATCATTTGCTCCCGCAACTCAAAATGTCAAAAAATTGACTCCCAATTCATCAGGAGTCTCAACTTTGTGTTTTTCTAATGAAACATTAACCGTGTTTAGAATTGATCCCGTTTTTATTTTTCACATTTTTTAAGAAAGAAAAAATGAAAACGTTTTCAAAACGACATTTGGCGCTATAAAGATAAAAATGGGAAATGAAAATAATCTTTTGGTTTAGTGTAAAATGAGAGAGAAATGAAAAATGACTGTTAGTCGTTTTTTATTTTTTATTTTTGTTTTCTCCTCTCTCGAGCATAGAGAAAGAAATAGAGACATTAATGAGTTTTTTTATACTGAAAATAATTTTTTGATAAAACTACCAAACACATTTGTGATGCTCGAGCACTGCAGCGCACAACAGCGTGCGCTGCAGCGCGCACAAAACAGACCTCTCGAGTCTGTTTTGCGAAGCCCGAGCGCTGCAGCGTGAATGTCATCCGCTGCAGCGTAAATTGCTACCGAAAAACGTGTTTTCGTGTGTTTTAGTTATCTAAAGAGGTCTTGAACCATTACATCCATTTGTGATATGTTTTCTCACATATCTGAGTACTTATTAACAATAGAAATAACTATTGTTATAAGTGCATCAGCATATAAAAGATAACCTTCAAATTGGAAAATGTATCTTTATGTGAAAGGTTGTAACGTTTAAATATGATGGATGCATCTCTGTCTTGAATTAATGCATTCAGAAAATACATACATATAATTGTTCTGTAACTCAATATTTTTTACTGGATATTGTGTTCAAAGATTTGTTGTATCTTAGATGTAATTTATCATTAAAACTCATTAACAAACTTTAAAAAATAAAAACAAATAAAACCTTAAAAAAAATATTTTTATACGTCTCAAACTCTCTCATTACTTTCTATATTCTTTCCGTCCTCTCAATTCGAAATTCTTCAACACAACCTGCTTCCCTCTAAAGCTAAATATGAACAAAACAGGAAGCTAGTTTCAGCTAGGCTGACTACTGCCAGAGGTAAAGCTTAAAAGACAAGATTTAACATGGAACAGTTTTTTGCAATCCGAGATGTGATTGGAGAGAAGCAAAAGACCTTATTAGGTCAGCCAAAAGGTTCTGCAAGGTGAACCTTAACACCCACGTAGACGTACTATATCCCATAACAATGGCTAAAAGTGCTCTTCTTCGTAGATAATTGTCTTTTTCTCAATAGAGGAGGAAATGTTAATGTTTTAAAAACAATATTTTTTTATAAATGTGAAATTAGAATGATGTGGTTCATTATAGGACTGTCGTAAACTCATAATTAAATGGAGAAGGCAAAGTTTTGAACTTTAAAAAAAAAAAAAAAAAAAAAAAAAAAAAAGAGTACCTTTTATCAATAATTTCACGAGCTCGCAAGAATATCACGAGCTCGCACAATAAGAAAGGAGAGTTGAAAGGATCCGTGCTATGCATAGAACGGGGCACAAGACTCGAAGGGGTACTTTTTGAATTATTTTTGAAATGATATGATTACAGATTACCTTTTATCAATAGGTACAAGGAATATGTTTATTTGGAAATGTTCTTTAGGAAATGTATAAATCCATTTATTAAAAGGGAAGTTTTGGTATTATATGTAAGGTGATAACTAGTTTACCATGGTACTCAGCAAAATAAAAAAATAAAAAATAAAAAAATAAAAAAATTAAATAAAACTAGTTTACCATGGTAGCTAGTATTGATTTCTCTATACTACTAAGATAAGTAAGGGTCCAAAGAGTGATTCTATTAAATTTATATTTTTTATTAGTTGAATTCCACGAGCATACTGGACTCGTGGAGAGTAATTAATCTGTGTGTTAAATTTTAATTACTGTATTATTAATAAACACATATAACATCTGAATATAAAATCCCCAAAATGAATCAAAATAAAAAAAATAAATAAAGTTTTAGGACAAGGAGTAAAAAATGACTAAAATGAATAAATATACAAATTTTAAGGTAAAAGGGTAAAATGAGAAAAAATAAAGCTTCAGGATAAAATAAGAAAAGGGGTCAAAAAAGGACAGAAGTGAAGAAATAATTAAGTTTTACGGGAAAAGGAACCAAAACCATAAAAAATAAAAATTTTGGGACTAAAATTAAAAAAGAACTACAAAAAAAAAGTGTCAAAATAAAAAAAAAAGAGTAAAAAAATGATCAAAATAAAGAAATAAATAAGTTTTATGATAAAAAGAACTAAAACGAAAGAAAAATAAAATTTCAGAACAATAATAAAAAAATGTTAAAAAGAGCAAATAAATAAAATTTTAAGATACCACTAAAAAAAATATCTTAGTAGTATAACATCTGCAGAAAAAATTAATTTAGATAAATAAAAGAAAAAAGTCAAAAAGAAAAGCATGAACGAAAAATCTAAAATTTAAGAAAAAATAAAAAGAAAATGCGAAGATGGAAAAAAAACATTAAAAAAGTCAAAACGTGCGTTTCAACCAAAACGCATTACTGTTCATTTGAACAGTTTTTTTTTTTGTTGAAACTTGTATAGGGTGATAATTTTGATAAATTCTTTAAAAATGTATGTGCTAGAATTTTTACTTTTTGTTCTTTATTTATATTTTTAGTTAAATAATCACACTAATAAAAAAATATTTATAAAAAATAAGAAGTAAATATCTAAATTCATGCACTCTTAATAGTAAATTTTCTATTTTTTCCTTAGATTCTTGACTACCCGAGTACTGGGCTTCATCTTTAATTTTCCCCGTCATTTCTACTCATCTATTCACATTCAATCTCTAATTATCATTTGGGGGTATTTGTTTTATTGTAATCAATATCCGTTGTCTTGTGACAAAACTATCGTTAACATCTTCATTTCGTAATTTTCTTCTCTTCTCATCTCTTCCACGAACTTCAACAATACTTCCCACCAGATACGGTAGGCTTTGTTCTTGTATCATTTTCTTTATTATTTTGAAGTTTTTACTATTTTATATAAATAAATAAAAATATATGTCCTACTTATATCACGGTGTTAACAAATTTTGTCCACTCAAATCTCAATATGCTTGTGGTTACATGTCATTTTTCAGGGACAATTATTGATCACATTTGAACATATATACGATTTTTTTTAACATCAAATTGTTCATAAATGAATTCCCTTATCATGTTAAAAAAAAGCTCTTTCCCACTTGTTGAGAATGGTCAACATGAAAAAAAGTTTGTTGTCTTGACTCTTTTAGAACACAATAAAAACTGGTGAAACTTCTTATGAGGAGAAAAAGAAACAAACAAGAAAAAAAAAAAAAAAAAAAAAAAAAAAAAAAAAAAAAAAAAGGAAGAAAAACTCACTCCTGCACAAGAAGAAAAATAATTCCACTTAGTCCTTCCAAGGTAGATGACATAAAGAGCATACTTTTCAACTATGATTGTGAACATATGACTCAGTTATTTCCACTTGTAAAGGATATGCTTGAAAAAAACTATTTATATATATATATATATATATATATACACATAATTGTGAAGTATAAGCATAAGCCGTGACGCACTTGTTATGATCTCATTAAGGTCCAAATCAGTTGCATAATTTAGCATCAAGATTAATAAAAGCCAAATTAGTGACTAATTGGCATTATATGATTTTGAAAAGCATTTCTGTATTGAGCGCATGATTGAGCAGGGACCGTTCAGGTGTTTCACACTGTCTCATCTAATGTCCACTTGATCCGGATGTTGTTGATGGTGACAAAGTTGGGGAACGCAAGACATATCCTAAAAGAAAATTATATGATTTATCTTGATTTTACGCCTGTTTATTATTTATATCGTTTTAAATAATTAAATGTAATCTTAACATTCTGTTATTTTTTAATTGAGTGGCATAAATAATATTTTTTTTATCGTAGTATTTTTTTTTTCTATGCCAAATTCTCCTCATTTTGTCACTACAGACCCAAATCACGACAACTAGCAAAATGATCAGCGCTTTTTTTTTTTTTTTTTTTAAGTAAGGGACGCTAAGAGAAAAGGTGGGCTATGCTATAAGAGCTAAACTCCCAAATCCTTGAACTCAAAAACTTAGCCAATTTAATTAGTTCTCACCTTTTAGGGTAAAGGTAGTAAATAACATATTTATAAAATTAAATTAAGTAAATAACATATTTTAAAATTATTTAAAATAAATAGCAGTTTATATAATAAATGAATCATTTACTGTATAAATAGTTTATTTACGCTAGTAAAAACATTTTTTTCACTTAAATTTTCTTTAACAAATAGTAAAAGGAATTTTCCTTGTAAATAAAGATTTTTTAAAATTTTTTACTATGTAAGTTATTTTTTAACAGTTGTAAATGAATCATTTAGCGTGTAAAGAATTCATTTACTACTTAAACTACTATTTACTTCAAATAATTTTAAAATATACTATTTACTTAATTTAGTGTCAAATATCTGTATTTACTACAGTTTCCTCACCTTCTTTTATAGCATTTGGTTTACATGTGCAAATGTAACAAGGCCCAAAGATATTGAAAAGATTTTTTTAAGATTTTTTTTGTTTTTATGGGGTAGTTGCCAAGAAAGTTGAAACAAAATAATTCCCACCAAGAATGTCAAATAATTTGCTAAAGAAGATCAGAAAAAAAAAAAAAAGAAAAAAAAGCGAAGGTTATAAAAGTTGCTTTGAAGGACGAAATTCATCCCTCTCATTACTTATTCAATGAAAAGGAAAAAAAAAGTAGAGATAAAAGGAAAAAAAAAAAAAAACTCGAACGTTATATGTATTTGCTTTCCAAGATGCTAAAAGGGACATTCTCATGCATTAGCCACAATGTTAAAAAAAAAAAAAAAAAAAAGGAACCCTTCCACCGACCAAAAAGAAGGATTAAAAAGGGAAACTTGTGAAGCTACAAGGGAACTGAGCTTTAAACAATTGTCGGCCCCGTTCACTTCGCTGATTCGAGTTTAGAATTCGAGTTTTTCTACAGTAAAAAGTTCTCACAAACAATCACATCTAACTTTTTTGCTACAGTAAAAAGCTCTCACATAAAGTCACATCTCAACTCGAATTCTAAACTCGAATCAGCGAAGTGAACGGAGTATTCTTTTATTCCATGTCATGTTCTCCAAAATATTATTGAGACACATGACGTCCTTCATTCCCTAATGTGGGACAGACACATTAATATCTAAAAGCTTTTAGAAAACTATTCAAACTGAATAACAAAAGAAAAATTCAAATCACGTAATTCGAACTTGCGAAAATAACTGGTACAAATGTTTCCCAGTATTTGTGATGAATACTTGCCACATTCAAAGTGGGTTTCCAATTAAGTTTGTCAAGTTAAGCAATATAAAAGGTTCAAAGAGGCTGAGAAGTAGCCAAGTGGACCAAGGAACTCTCTGTGCCATTGGTTTTTTAATTGACCTTTGCAAATGACCAAAAAAAAAAAAAAAAAAAAAAAAAACCAGGACCGTCCTAAGACTCTCCTAGTCCTTTTCTGGCCATTGATTAAACCATTTGCTTCAAATCAATTGTTGTCAAAAATTTGTCATGATCTTTAAAGAAATAATTAAGACCGTTTTATTTGTGACACTTAGGCAGACAATGCCTTTTGTAGTCAATGGTGGCACCCCATGTCTTTAATTATTGAAGGAAAGAAGGGAAGGTCGTGAGCTTTGGCTTTCTTGCAATAATAATGTGGCACACCATATATACTTCCTAGAGTCTGGTAAGAATAAGGCTAGACGTCGCAATAGTTGATCTTAATTATAAGATAGTTTGTGTACAAAGTAACACCGTTAGCTTATTTTTATTTTTGCAAAAAAAAGAGACAAATACTTTTTTAAACGGTCTGAATCTAAATTTTTATTTCTTATTATTGATTAATATTCTTTTAGTAAAATAGCTATATTAGTCAAAAGAATAGTAATAAAAAATAATAGTAAAAATTAAAACTCACGTGCTTTTAAAAATAAGTTCAATAATTTTTTTTTATTTTTATTATTATTTTTTCAATATATTTGTACAAATAGTGAACGATAAAATATAAAAAAAATAAAGTCAGTACCATCACTATTAGTCAACTGACATACACACTTTTTTTTTTCTGAACCAAAAAAAAAAAAAAAAACTCAGGGCCGGGGATTTAAATTCTATACCTCCGCAATGGAGAGGAGTGTAATAACCTACAACCACACTATAATATACATACTTATATACCAAATTTTGGAGTAATTTTAAGTCAACTAAGGCACATATATTTGGTACGTATACAAATTTTTGGATGACACAATAAATCCTTAGTATTTGAACTAGAAAATAGGTACTACAATTTTTTTTCTTTTTTCTTTCTTTTTTTTTTTTTTTTTGCTACATCAGTTGATAAGAAGAATTTTGTAGCATAGGGTAGTTTACTATGATAAAACTTTATTGCCAGCTAAATTGGTCGACAAAAAGAAACTTTAAGAAAAGAAATGGGTTTTGCATCGTAGCAGGGATCTGAGGTTCATCAACATCGCGTTATACCAAGTTGTAAGTTGAAGGTTATTGGGATAGTAGATAATATTGGACCATTTTCAATGACTGATCTGTAATTCATGGCTCAGAAAAGAAAGAACAAAAAACACTAATCAATTATTTATAATTAGTTGATGACTTGAACACTTTAATGTTTTCCTTTGGTACAGGTCAACTTACTAAAACATGGATGTTCCTCCACATGCAATGTATTAGGCTTTTTTATCGCCTTATACTAATAGACCCATGTGACTGACCACTATCATGAGAAGTAGGTAGGTGCAATATAATAAGCATTTCTCATTTGTTTAATGCATTAATTATTAATTTGAACCTAATTCTACTTCTTAATCACACGTTGGTAGACCATTAGTGGGTTGGTATAGCGATAATTATAATGTCTGTTTTTTTTTTTTTTAACTTTTAAGATGTGTCAAGAGTTTGATACTTTATAGTCCATTTTAAGATTCTTACCAAATCAATGTGTTATATGACACTAAATGTGTGATGATATGAGTGAAAATTGAACCAATCTTTTGAGTAGTTTAAGTGAAAAAAAAAAAAAAAAAAAAACCGTAGATGGAACGCAAGCGAGGCCATTTTGCTGCATATGGTAAGAGGCCAGGCAATCGAATACAAGGCAACATTTGGGTCTACATCTACAAGAATCAAGGTGAAGTTGACAAAAAAGTATGTGTAGGGAATAAAGGCAAGTGCATTAATGCCCTCCCTCTTGTGTATACATATCATATGTTCACCCTCTTTAAAGAAGACAACCGTACCCCATTTTAAAAATATCTTTTAAGTGCCAAGTACCCATAAAAGTTGAAAGGTTGACCCTAGAATGTCCACAAGTATTTTGTGATAAACATAATGATTTTAATAGCTTTAGGATTACCTTTCCTAGGTCCAACTTTTTCTCCATTGTTTTTTGTGCATCATCATGCACTATATAGAAAGGGAAATTGAAACCAAGGATTCCTTTTATAACTCCAGATCTCCGATTATTGTGTAGTATGTTCGCGAAGTAATTTCTTATTTTTTATTTTAATTTAAATTTTATTACAGTAAAATTTTTTTAGAAATAATTATATTTAATTTTTTTATTATAGTAAAAAAATTTCACATAAAGTCACATCTTAATTCGAATTAAAAATTTAAATCAACAAACTAAACGGACCTTTTATAACTCTAAATCTCTGACCGTTATGTAGTATGTTTGTGAAGTATATATAATACGAAACCATATACTTGGAATCCAAACTTCAAATACCAATCTTATCAACAAAAATACTAGTTAATAACGTGATCAGCAGAATGTAATTTTTTTTTTTTTCATTCTTTCATTTATAATAGAGTTAGTAGTATATATGCAGTTATCTACACACACATAGAGCGAGCAACTAGCACAAGTCATGCTGTTGGGCATCACAATATTTTTGTGCTACAAGAAAATTATGTGTCCCTAAAACTTGTCGTAATATAGACTTTTAAGTTTATTAATCTAATTTCAAGATATAATTGATAGATACTATTTGCTTTTAGAAAGTGGTAAACATTAATGTTGATCAAAGGGACAATAAGCTTTATATATACGTTGGCAATTCACATGCTTTTGGGAACAATTTCAAAAAGATGCAAATGACTCATGTGGCACTAGGCTAATGTTGTGGCCTCTTAGTCCTTAGTGTGTTTTGACTAACAAATTAAAGGTTAGAAAGCCTGGAGGAAAACACCACTCATTCTGTGATGAAAATTTGATTTTAACATTTGACCCTGCCGATTATTCTCCATAACCTCTAACCCCTTTTTTTTTTTTTTTTTTTTTTTTTTTTTTTTATGAAAATATTGTATAATTAGTCAGCACACATGTGCGTTCAACGCCAAATAAGATAATTGCGTACTAGCCGTTTGAAGCGAATGAGTGGCATGATTGCTGCTAACAAATTGCACCACGTTGATTTGGTTAGCATCCCAATGATTTGGGATTAAAGGGTATGCCTATTTGACTTTGGATTCCAGTTTCCGTGTGTGATATGTGATATATATGTGTGTATATATATATATATATATATATTCTTTCCGATCTTTGGCTTATCCATGCATGCATCAAGAAGTATTGCGCTTCTATATTACCGGTATGAAGCTCACTTTCTCTTCATATATGTCAAACCCTACAAACAATATTGTATTGAACGCTCAATTTTTTTATTCAATGCTAGTGATATGTACAATATTTGAGTATACGAACAAGACATGTTTTTCAATTCAATCATGTACGCTATTTGCCTCATGTATCAATATATATATCTAAGTGTTTGCCGAATAACATTATAGTAACCCTCTCTCTCTGATCATCTAAACCCAACTAGTCTGTTCAGATGAAAGCATGAAATTAACTTATTATTAATTTGACTAAAAAGAGTATTAATAAAAAATAAGGAGTAAAAATCTAGATTTATGAATTTTTAAAAGGTGTTTGTTTTATTTTCCCTAAAAAAATTGAGCCCAATATAAATATAAAAAAGGAGAAAATTACTATACTAAAATGCTATACTAAATGCTCTTTGAAAATGTCCGTCCATCTTTGTTGAGAAGAAAATAATGTAGTAGTACGATACTAAAAATAGTCTATTAAGATAATTTTCGGTGAATTGAGTGGCATAAATATTAAGGGCATGTTTAGTTTACTAATTCGAGTTTTTAATTTAAGTTGAGATGTGACTTTATGTGAGAGTTTTTTACTGTAATAAAAAAGTTAGATGTGACTGTTTTTAAGAGCTTTTTACTGTAACATACTCAAATTATAAACTCAAATCGGTGAAATGAACGAAACTTAAATTTGTGCATTTTAATGATATAAAATAAAGATAATATTTTTTGAGTGACATTTCTGTATTTCTCAAAAAAAAAAAATATCAGCAAAAAACTAAAATTGCCATATTTTTTTTGAAAAAAAAAATTATTTTATAAATTTGAATGTACTGGCCTACTTTACACTTAAAATTGGCTTAGGTTCCTTGGATTCCAAAAAGGGTAAACTAAGGCAAGTGCTAAGACCGAGAGTGTAGATTAGCCAAGAATCTAAACATAATATTTATTTGTCATATCTATCTAACGGTAGTTATAATCTTCAGTGGGACCCAACAAAAAGGTCATAAGAATGTCTGTAATTGGTCGGTGTTGTGCAGTTGTCCAACAGTCTCACTAAGGCCCGTCACAGTGTCTCTTAACATGTTCGCCCCACAAACAAATTATAGTTGCTCTTTACAGCCACTAAAAGCCTTCCCATTTACAAATGCTTTTTCCAAGTTTCAACCAATTCTGTTTCTTCCTTTAGCAACCAACAAACCAACCTCCGATGAAAAGACGCTCTTTCTTACTAGTATCAAATTTTTAAGGAAATGTTGCTTCTACACCAACAGGTTATGATAAGGTTCTACTTGAGGTTTACACTTCTTTAACACCAAAATCAAATTTTTTGGGGGAAAAAAAGAAGGAATAATGTTGTTTTTGATGGTCTTTGGGGATGAAACACAGCGTACACAGTAGTATCACTGTTTGTAATCATAGCGAGGACAAGTGAAGATTTCACAGGTTTTAAGTCCAAGCGTCGGATATTTCAAGACTATAATGAGCCGGTTGAGAGGATTATTGAATAATATGAACACCCCTAATATCATGACTATATTTCTTGACTCAAATTTAGTGGACGTTTGGTTCACAGATTCAGAATCACGATTCAAAATCATTCTTAGTTTACGTGTATTTTTTGTGAGAGAATACACTATAATGAACCACGAATCATGATTCGAATCATAACACGAATCCTCATACTAAACACGTTGTTAGTAGCTGAGAGTCAAGGGAGGAAATCATATTTATTGGCTTGATGAGCTTCTTCTATTTTAAGTCAAATAATGCAGAAAACAAATTAAACACAATAATGTGCATCTTTCTTTTTGCAAAGATTACGATAAACGTACCCTAAAAAAATTAGGATACATGCGTATTTTAAGTGTCGAGATTTTTGTGGGTTTAAGTTGAGAATTTGAGTTGAAAAATAAATTTATGTGAGAGAAAACACTATAACAAAAAAATTGAATATGAATTTATGTAAAAAAAAAAAAAAAAACACACTAGAGAGTCGGCAATTTCAGTCACTTTTTTCAGTCGAGTATGCAATTTAGTCACTTTTTTTTTGTTGTTATATGCGTTCGTTTGAAATGGAGTTATCAAGCAATAGTTTGAATAGGTTTGTAGTTTAAAAACCGCAAGAGCAACATCATTTTGAGCACCAACGAATTAACTTTGTTTGAGAATGAGTTATATGGATCTCCTCTATGTCGTAATCATCGTTTGTTCAAACGCAATTGAGAGTTTTAATTTCCTTTTCTTTTTTTTTTTTTCTGAGCATTTGCTCCTTTCAGTGTCTCTGTTTTTCTAGTATTTGTGAGCAAATATGCACATCTACATATCCATCTATCTTTCTATATAAAAGGCTAAAAAACTATGCGTATTATTGTTACTATTTTAAAACGAAAATCAGCACTTCATTGGAGCTTGACAAGGTCTCTCATTGACAATAAACTGAGATATTCCACAAGGGATATAGTTGAAAACAGAAGGCATCATAACAACGAGACATTTTTTTTTTTTTTGCTCATCCATAACAACGGGACATTGTATAATGTGACAACAATGGGAAAAAAAATGTGCAAAACTATGGGCTACTAAATTGCCCGGCCTGGGAACATAACCAACGCTAACAGTCACCAATGGAAATAAATTCTTTAAAAAAAAGAAAAAAAAAAGAAGAGAAGACGAGAGGGAATAACTGCTGCGTCTTTGACACTTTGTTTTATGGAAAACTTTCAAAAATACCATCAATAAATTGACACTATTTTATTTCTACCGCTGTTGTTAAATTTATCTTATACTACTAATAACTTGTAAGTAATCTTTTTATAACTTGTAGGTTACTTTCATAATCTGTAAGTTATCTTTCATAAGTTATCTTTCATAATCTGTAAGTTATCTTTTCGTATCTTTCAAATTATTTTTCGTAGTGGTATTAAAATTTTATGTTATGACATAAATAATAGATAGAAAAAATAATGGTTAAACATGAAATTTTCTTTTTTTTTTATTCGGGCCTGAAAAGGGCTTTGATGGGCTCCTCCAAGAATATGGCAGGACTAGGCCAGGAATCATGAGAGATGTAAAAAAAGGGGAGAAATAGGAAAATTGGTCAAGACTTGAGATGAATTAAAATTAATAGGTCAATAGTTTACATAAGTTAATCACTAGGCTAAAATACTGTTTTCGTCCATAATTTGTCTGGTTATGAACCATAACTTGACAAGTTATTGTCCATAATTGTCCACAACTTGTCTGGCTATGAACCATAACTTGACAAGTTTATCAATAACTTATCTGGTTATGAACCATAACTTGACAAGTTATGGTCTATTAATTTCTATAACTAAAAATTGACCTATATACTTTCTTAAGCTTTTCATATTGACATATTTTCTACAATTTCTCTAAAAAAAGGCACGTTTAGGAGGGCTTTACGCAGATATCACGTACTTATAGATCGAGCTTTGCTATTTAAAAAAAAAAAATCTTGCATTTTTTTTTTTCAACAATGCATTTAGAACACTAAAAACGCTCTTGATATATCATTCCAAGATACAGATTATAGTCACCAGGGAACGACCAAGGGGCCATTGTGATAAGAAGAAATATGGCAACTAGCGGTAATCGACCGTGTTACCAATGGTTTTCTTGCAGGAGTTACAAAAGGAAGAACAAAAAAAAAAAAAAAAGCCAAAAAAAAAAAAAAAAAAAATCATAGGCTGGCGCCTAGCCTTGGAGATGAAGACCAAGGCAAGATCTTCCTTCTGTGGAACATTAGGTGAGCTCCTCGCAGCATTCCGGAACGCATTGCACCTCCATCACCATTGGTGTGTTGGCCTCCAAGAAAAGAGAGAGGAAACAATAAGATCTATCTAACCAAAATAAAACCTTATACTATATGGTTTAATGGAATAGCCATATTCCTAAAAGTAAGTTACTATTATGTTTGGTTGAGTAAGAGAGGTTTTTTGTTGAATAGCTATTCAACCAACGTTTGCATACACATCGGTAAAGTGGATCATCATAATAGTCATCCCATTTTAAAACTAATATTAATTAAGTCATTTGTATCCTTAATTACCTTTCCTAGTATTATCTTAAATTACCCTCCCCACTATCATAATTTAAAAACAATAGGATTTTTAGTGCTTTTGTCCCTTAAACTTTGATTGAATTGGCAAGTTATCCCCTTAACTTTATAATTAAGGTTAAGGTAAATCTTGTGGAGTGCTCCTAAGTCAATGAGTGGTGTTCAAAGTTGGCAGAAAATGTCCTTACACCCGACTTGATATGCTCCAATCATTGTCCAAAAATTTCAGTATATTTTCCTTCAAACAAGTTCATGTAATGTGTACAAGCAAGAAAGTTAATAATGTGTACAAGAATGTTTTTATATAAATCATATTTCAGGGGCAAAATGAACCATTTTTAAAATTGAGAGTACGTTGAAACAAGGTAAATGGGTATTTACGAAATTAACCATAACTTTAACTCAAATCATATTTTGCCACGTCACTGCTTCTGGCCCCACCGTTGGATCAATCGTTTAGTTAACCTTTGGTAGTTTATTTTCCCTCCAATACCAGAACGGCAGGACTAAAACCACCATGTCCGATCCATCAAGAATTCAAGATCGTTCCTTTTATCTTCCACCGCTCTATATAAACCCTCTCCACCACTCCTGTCCACTCACTCACTATTTACATCACCGAAAAACTCAGAGAGAGAGAGAGAGAGAGAGAGAAAACAAACGCTTTCTAGAGAGAGAGAGCGAGAGGCAAAAAAAAAGGAAAAACCAGAGCGAGGGAAAAAGAAAGAAAGAAACTTTGACAAACAATGGCGGATCAACACGATCAAGAGCTCGTTCAGAAACCAGACGTGATTCAGCAAAACCCTCTCGAAGCTCCTCCGGAATACTCCACGGAGCCGCCGGACTTCTCAGTCCTCCGCCTCGACCACCTCGACAATCACTCTCCCTGCGCCAACTGCGGCTTCTCCGGCGCCGGCACCGGCACCGGCAACCGCAACGGCAATTCCCTCAAACGGCCTTCGCCGATCTCCGTCAACTCCCAACAACCCAAGCCCAAGAAGCTCTCTCTTGACGACCCCATCACCACCACTCCTTTCCCTCTTCTCCGCCGCTGCGTCTCCGACGCGTTCCACCTTCCTCCTCCGGTTCAGTCTCCTCCAGCTTACGCTCCGGCCTCGGGCATTTCTTCGAACTCCTCGCCCAAAACCGCGCTGAGTCCCGAATCTGTCACGCCCTGCTCGGCCACTGCTCTGCCTCCTCGGCCGCCGCCGCTCCGGCGCAACAACTCCGCTCCCATTCCGTCTCCGACGAAGTCGCTCTCGAGGACGTCGAGCTCTAATCAGTTTGACAGCAAGACAGACAATTCAAAGGTAATTCAAACGTGATTTCTTCTCTATCGTTTTTCTTTTTGTATGATTTCACGTGATTAATATCATGGTTAATATATAATCTCTGAAATTAACAATACTTTCGTGGTTTAATTTATATTTATATTTCCTCATCAGGGTTTCTTTCTTTTTTTCTTTGGTCTTTTTTTCTCTATTAGTATCATTGTTTGCTGTTACATGGGTAGTTCTTAATTTTTCTTTTTGTTTGATTAATCGTGTTTAAATGCTTAATGTCTGAAATTAAGGTCACTTTCTCGGTTTAATTTATGTTTCCTGATCTGAATACTTCATTTTATTATTAGTATTATCATTCTTTTTTTTTTAATTTTAATTGTATTAATTTCTTGGCCATTACATGGTACTTCTTGATTTTTCTTATTTGCACCAGAATATGAAACATGGTTAAGAAGGTTAATCTCTTAAATTAGCGCCACTTTTATGGTTTGATTTATGTTTTATAATCTAGGCTATTCTTTCTTTAACTATTATCATCATCTTTTTGTCTAAAATATGTAGATTCATTCAATAGTCTCATTTTCTTTCTTACTATTCTTGGCCATTCTTGATTTTTCTTATTTGCTTCAGAATAAAATGTAATATGTTGTTGCTTTTTTTATTTGATTGTTTTTTTAAAGAAATGAAGTTTATTTTTGGTGCAGAAGCGGACAAAGATAAGGAATTGTTTGAAGGAGATGAGCATGTGGATGGAAGAGTTAATGGGAGTTGAACAATCCCAGGACCAATCCGAATCACTCGTTGACGAAGAAAATGGAGGAGTCGAAACGACAACATATCATGATAACGACAAAGAGAACGCCAATATTACTAAGGTCCGGTTTGTTTCTCGTCTCTCAAAAAGTTTTTCTTTTTCCTTTTTTTTTTTCCTTCATTTATTATGATATTATTATTATTATTATTATTATTTTTGAATTTGACTCTCAAAAGTTTCGTCGTTTAAGGATGCAGTAAACTTTTTTGACGTCGTCTTTAATTTGATGTTATTTTGGCAGACTTCTGAAGCCGAATTTGAGGAGTCTCTGAGCGTGGAGAGAGATGGGAATTGGCTAAACATTCACTTCAAGTGTCACTGTGGAAAGGGATATCATTTCCTTCTTGCTGATGGAAGTTGCTTCTACAAGCTTATGTAGATTCAGATTTTAGTTCTTAAGTTCTTTTACAATTGTCGTTTTGATGGTTTGGAAGCAAAGATTTCTGGAATCTGTAAACTGTGAATAGAATGATTGTGAAAGCGTGTGGAAATTCTTCAATGGATGTCTTAAAGACTTGGCTTTCTTTTCATTGTTTTTCTTTTCTATTTGTGCACAATTTTCTGTTCAACAACTTTGTCCATCTCTTTTTCAGTGGCCAAGCATTTAGCAAAACGATATGTATATCGAAAAAGAATCAAGTACTAAGTTCCAAAACAGTTCATCTAGAGTTGGAATTCCTAAAGACCAATGTGTGTCAGTAATCACTATTTTATCTCTCTTTTGGGTGCACGAAGGGTGAACAGAGGAAAGCGAACATAAAATTTTGCCTATTTTATCTCTCTTTTGGCCAAGCATTTTGAGTGTTTCTCCGAGATAAGTTTGGGTGATCACGCCATCCTTGATTAAACTTGTTGGAGTAAAGATTATTCTGTTGCCTATTAAAATTTCCCAGATATTGAGCGTGCTCCATTTGTACCTGTGCAAAAGGGTTGTCAGCTTGACATTCAGAACTTTGGTGAGATCCGCTGCAAAATTCACACACTGGAGAGAATGTTTAGATGACATTGGTTGTCAATTGAGTCTTTTGCAATTGTTTGGAAAGAGAAGCAATTTGGGCAGTCAGATTAGTGATAGCATCAATCTCATGTAGTCCGGGTGTCTTCTTTGGTATGCTTCTTTCACTAGGTCACTGGTAATTATTGGTTGCCATATCTTCTAGCAACTCATATGCTTCATCTTCGATTTTCTTCATGAAGGCTCCCCCTGCAGATGCATCAATCAGAGTTCTTGTAGTGCCGCTCAACCCATTGTAGAAATTATGGACTTGCATCCATTTAGGTAGACCATGACGAGGACATCTTCTCAGTAACTCCTTGTATCTCTCTCATGCTTCATATAGAGTTTCACATTCATATTGAACAAAATTGTTGATCTCAATGCGCATCTTCGCTGTTTTAGCCAGTGGGAAAAACTTAAAAAGAAACTTCTGAACTAAGTCTTCCCAACTAGTAATCAAATTTGGCGGCAGTGAGTTCAACCGACATTTTGCTTTATCTCTTAAAGAGAAAGGAAACAAACGAAGGCGAAGAGCTTCATCATTAACTCCATTGTATTTGACAATATCGCAAATCTCTAGAAAATTTGCGATGTGAGCATTAGGATTTTCTAGAGCTGAAAATTCGGGCCGCCCGGCCCGGCGGCCCGGCGGCCCGAAAGGGTAGTTCGGGCCGGGCCGGCCCTAAATAATTTTATATAGGCCCAGCCCGGCCCTAAGGCCTGATGGGCCGAGGGGAGGGGCGGGCCGGGCCGGCCCGAATCGGCCCGGCCCGAGCATAATTTATAAAATATTAAAAAAAAAATAACGAAATTTATAATAAATAGTGAATATTATAAAATTTTAATGAAATAAGACTTTATTTATGTATTTATAACTACCTCATTAAAAACCTTACCAAGAAAAACCCATTGGGATAAAACCTTGGTAAGGAAAAAAGAGTGCAGTATTATTTTTACAGTTACAATTTATATTAAGAAACAAAAATATCTAACTGCCTGCTACACTACTCCCCGTATCAGAAGCATCATCGTCAATGTATAAGTTCTGAAATTGATCCATTAAATTGCTGTCTTCGGCTGTGTGTTGCATTCGCAAAGAAGCATTTTCCCAATCTTTTAGACATATTAGCACCTCAACCATTTCTGGAGTCAACAAAGTCCTTCGTTCTTCAATTATCCTCCCAGCTGTGCTAAAGGCAGACTCTGAAGACACTGTTGATACTGGAATAGTCAAGACATCACGTGCTAATATTGAAAGTATTAGAAATCTTACACCTTGTAGCCTCCACCATGCCAAAATTTTGAAATTATCATCATTATCAGCACCATCTATCACCGAGAATTCTGTCTCAAGGTATCTGTTAAGCTCCATATATTGTGTCGTCGTTGGTGTTGATGGTGGTGGCATGACACTCGGAGTCGCAGTTGATGATGAACTAGAGCCACCACGATGAGAAGATATAAAATTCCAAAACTTCTTTTTTGAGCGGGCCGACTGATCTTGTTGCGTTTGTTGAGTACTCAAGTTACCAAACTTGTTCTCGTAAATTGCATAAATCTCAAATAACTTTTCACGTGTGTTAACAACCTGTGAAGTATAATCTATATCCAACTGGCCACCGATATGAGAAAAAACATTTCCAAGACCGGATAATTTTACTCTAGGATCCAAAATAATTGCTAAACAATACAACAGAGGAATTTCAGACCAATATTTCCTAAACTTTATTTCCATTTTTTCTACTATCGGTTTAAATAACATATCATTTCTATACGTTTCAAATAAGTCTGTAATCTCACAAATTTGATGCAACACTAATAGAGAAGTAAGATAATAAATACCAGATAATAAAATAGTAGAATCATAAAAAACCTCCAAAAAATACACAAATCGTTCGCAAATAAACCAATCATTTTCTTGCAACATTGTTTTGCCTATTTTTGTATTGAAAATAATAGTGATAATATTTTTATATGGCAAAGTACTCTTCAACATCATATATGTTGAATTCCACCTAACAGGCATGTCAAGACCAAACTTTCTAGGCTTCATACCTTCTGCTTTACAATACCTCTTAAACTCAGCAATACGGAGGTTTGAATTATGAATCCAAGAAATGGCATTTCGAATATTATCAATTGTAGAACTTACCATATGCATACCTGATTTGACAATGAGGTTAATTATATGGCATGCACACCTTTGATGAAGTAAAACTCCACCACTATACGAGTTTATAAGTCCCTCCAACATTGATATCGCCCTTGCATTAGCTGTAGCATTATCTAAGGTGATAGAGATAATACGGTCTCGTATACCAAAATCTTGAATAACACTAACAAGTCTCTCAACAATATTATCAGCATTATGTGAACAATCAATAAGTCTAAAACCAATAATTCTTTTTTGCATATTCCATTTAGAGTCTAAATAATGTGCAACTACGCTCAAATAATCTTGATTCGCCCTACCACTCCAAATATCAGAGGTTAATGCAATTGAAAAATTTAATGCACCTATTTCAGCTATTAATGCAAGACGCATTTTCTCATAGTATGTAATCATATCACTCCTAGTAGTAGTTCTAGAAACTTTTTGAAATTGAGGACAATATGCACGTTGAATATGCGCTTCATAATATGGGTTATCACCAAGGTTAATAGGTAAATCTAAAGCAGAAATAAATCGACATAAAGATTCCCTAGCAACTTGAGGATTATAGGACCAAGTACTTACCGAACCATCCGGGTTTAATTGAAGTTGAGTTTGTGTAGGCTCCGTCCTGGCTTGATGTAGTCTAGCGTATTTAACTCCGTGATCTCTCAAGTGTCGAGTTCCACTCATAGAATTTGCTGTCAAAACTTTTTTACAATATATACATGTAGCTAATTTTATTTTCTGACCTCCAGTGTCAATTCTCTCTTGTGTAGTGAAGTATTTCCAACATTCTGCACGTTGTCTTGAATGTTTTGTTGTCGTTGATGATGTTGAACCACTTGAGCCCGTTGGCATTTCTGAGGGTTGATTCGGTTGAATATTGATATTTTGTGGCATGTCACCTACTTGGTCACCCACCTCCATTCATTGAATTGTTGCTTCCTCAATGTCTTGATCATCCACTCCATAGTAGTCAACACCATCAAGACCATACCTATACATATTTGGTTCCATTTTCTATTGAAGTAGAGACTAGAGTAGAGATTAGAGAATCACAAACTTTTTTTTTTGAACAAAAATGAAATAACAAAATTGAGAGAATTAATGAGTGAGAATTGAGAGTTGAGAAAAAATTAGAGAATGAGAAGAGAATAGAGAGAGTGAAAATTGTGTTGTGTGAAAAAAATGGATTAATAGAGGGAGTATTTATAGACAAGATTTAAAAATTTTAAAGGGAGAAAAAAATGAAAAAAAAAAAAAAATTTTGGCAAAGGGTTGCAGCCTGCAGCCCTTTGCGTGCCAAGCTATTAGACTCACTACCGTGAGCAATGAGTCAGCCCACCCAATGGTAATATTATCGTTGGGTAGGCTTGGCTTTGGGTGCTTGGCCCAAAAAAATAAAAAAAAAAATTTGGCAGAGGGCTGCAACCTGCAGCCCTCTGCCAAGAAGGCCATTACCCATTAGACTACAGCCCTCTGCCAAGAAGGCCATTAGACTCACTGCCTCACGGCAGTGAGTCAGCCCACCCAGCGGTAATATTACCGTTGGGCAGGGCTTGGCCCAAAAAATAAAAAAATAAAAAAAATTTGGGCAGCCTAGGCCTTGGGCCGAAAGACCCAAAAAAAAAAAAATTTCAGGCCATTTCGGGCTATTTTCGGGCTGGGCTATTTGGGCTCTCCGGGCCGGGCTTGGGCCGCATGAGGGCCTGGAATTACGGCCCAGCCCGGCCCTATACTAGGGCCGGGCCGGGCTCGAGCTTGTACGGATTCAGGCCGGGCCCACAGTAACGGGCTTTGGGCCGCCCCGTCTGGCCCGGCCCAAATTTTCAGCACTAGGATCTTCATTCGGCAATCCATTAAATTGGATCGCTTGAATCATCTGCAACATCACCGGCTTCGATTCAAAATTATTCGCTTGAATAGCAGGCTTCTTGATCACTGATTGAACACCGGTTGGTGGCAATGCATAATCTCGCAAAGCCATTGGCTGATTGACCACCGGTGGATTGTTCAGTGGTATGTTGTTGTTGTTCTCATTTATTGCCCCTTCAGGATCAGCCATAGTTTCTTGCGACAGAATGACAGTTTCTCTATTCTCTTTTCTATTTCTTCGACAAGTACGCTCAATTTTTGAATCAAGAGGAAGTAGAATACTACTCCCAAACTTTCGCATGCACGTAGAGTAAATTGCAGTAGAGCACAAAACAAGAACAATAAAATAAATAACAAAATAAAATCTAAAGTAAAACTAGAGTTATTTGGTATCGATATTAGTAAAAACAAAACAATCCCCGGCAACGGCGCTAAATACTTGTTGTGAAAAATCGTAACGCAAGTATACGCTATCGCAATCAAGTAATATAATAGTGAATAAAAATATCGTCCCACGAGGATTGTTGTTTACTAATTACCGAAATTATATTAACCCTAATTTTATTTGAATAATTGAAAAGTGAGTTTATAAAATTAAGTAAAGTAAAACTAAAACGATTAAATAAATCAAACAACGCTAAACAATGGAATAAAATTCAATAGATTAAGACTCTAGGGTTTCTGATTTCACCAAAATTAATCCAGTTCAAATTCCCATAATTCAAGAAAATTAACATTCAATCCTATACTGACAGCAATTTCTCTAAAGCAATTATTATTCTTTCTCAAGCAACAATAATATTAATCCAACAAGCAAACTCTATATCTCTGTCAGACTTCTAAACCTGTTGAAAATCATTAAGTGCAAGAAATTCAAAAGAACTGCACAAGCATCATAGATATCTCTATCCTATGAACAACTCATGGTATTTCAATTAAGAGCTTATTTAATTATCACCTCTCGGTCTCAAATTAAATACAAAATCATGTAATAGCTGGCCAAACAATCACAAGCATTAAGAATAAATTGAAATACTCAGCATATATGGATTAAACATCAATTACTTAGAAAGAAAATAGAGAATTTGAACATTCATAATCCGGCTACATCGTAGCCCTAGAAAAAGAAATTAGTTCATCTCTAAACAACATAAATTCCTAAACAAAGTCTTCATCATTGGAAAGGAAAGAAAAGAACTAGTTTGGAGTTGAATTGAAGCGTCTCTGTCTCCGTCTCCGGATTTTTGCCGTTCTTCTTCTCCGTACTCAATTCTCCTTTTTCTGCTTGAATCTCCTCTCAAAAGTCAGCCATCATTAAACAGTCCAAAAGTCCCTTCTAATTGCCATAGAATCATCTATTTATATGTTTCGGAGCATTAGGGTCAAAACGGGTAAGTTTTCTCACGATTAGCCTTCAAAACGCGTATTTTCTTACGCCATAGTGCCGCGGCGTTGAGCTCCTAGCACTGCGGCACTGCCTGTGCAAAATTAGCCTAGTTTTTAGAGCGCTGCGGCACTGTAATGGGCGCCAAAATGCTGGTCATTCTGCCCACTGTACTGGTTTTGTAAAACTCAGTGCCAAAACGCTATAAATTGGCGCCTAAGCGCTATGTTTGTTGTCTTTTTCCACCAAAAGTTGTCTAAAACCTTCCAAATCATAGACTTTCACCTAACCTTCAAACAAAGAACAAAAACACACATAAAAACTAACAAAAACCTCAAAAACCAACTAGATATTAAGTGTAAAATGATACTAAATGAGCGAGTAAAACTCACTCATCATTCATCATTCGGGAGAAGGATTAGAAGCTTTCGGGAGGAAGCGCACTGCTAGCCAATCGTATTTTGCCGTGCAGTTTGAAGATGAGTGGTGCTCACTGGACAAGACCATTAAGGAGATTCGAAACGGTGGCGACAACGTAAATGATGGAGTCTTTAGGTGTATAAGTTCAATTGATATTTGTAATCTTGAGACTTAGTGAATTGTTCACTGTCTGGACGTGACTCGGCAGATGTAGGTGTGCACACCGAATTACGATTCTAATTTTTGGTGTTCTTTATGTTTTTGCACTATTATTTCCTACTTAATTACTTTGACCTTTTTGCACGTTATAATTAATCGCGAGTGTTATAAAAAGTGTTATAACACTATCTGCATTACTTGCGTAAAAAACAGACGTTTCACAATGGATTAACTTTAGTCTTCGAGTTCATCGGATAACGGGCTTTCCGATGCGACATGGAGTTTCTGTTGGGGCATATCGATGTTAGGGCAGAGGTTGGTGGCCGTTCGTCTGAAGTGTTTCATTGACGCGTCTAATGTCTGATGACCAAGATTTGTACACGTTTATTCTTCTCTTGAGCTTTTTATTTGAATTTATTAGTAATATCGGCAGTCTATTGAGGACGTTATTTTTTAGTAATTTGAGACTGTATAGACTAGTATTGGCGTTTTATTGTTCTTCCTTGATTTGGAGTGTATAATAGTATTTCCCCATTTCTTTTAGAAATAACTCTTTCAGGGGACCATAAAAAAAAAGAAAAAAGAACAAAAAGAAAAACATAAGCATGAAATCGGATGGAAGAGAATGTCGACATTTTTCAACTAGGTTGGTCCAATGTGATCGTACGGACGGTTTATATGAGCTAGACGCCTAAATCTTTCCCTGGATGAGTACACAATGTCCTCATTTTGTATTTAGGCACGCTGTCGCCTGACATACTCATTTACAATTACCAAACTAGCCCCGTATTCTTTTTCAACGATTAAGATTGATATTTGGTGTACCTTGCTCTTCATTATCTTTGGAAAACAAAATTATCACTAACGAAGCACATCACATCAAATCATGCAAGGCATGTGCTGCTAAAGTAATTATATATCATTTCCATTATATAATCAGACATTATTTTAAGAGAGATTTTGTATTAAAATGTAGAACACAAATTAAAATGTAGAGTGGATGAGTCTCGCAAACATTATATATATGTAAATATATTTTTTCCTGTATATTAAGGGCCAATCCGTTTTTTTAAGTGAGGGTTTTATTGTCTCCTCGTTTGGTTGATTTTTTTTTTTTTTACTTTTTTTCTCTCTCTTTATTTTTAGACTATTCTCTCTTTTTTCTCTTTCTTATCTGTTCTTTTTACATCTTTATTTTTTTTACTCTATTATATATATTTTTTTTCCTTCTAAATTAACCCTCATAAATATAATGCTTTTTAATTCTCCGTTTAAATAATTTCTTCTCACACATATTCCTGCCTATTTTTTTTTTTAAAATCACGTTCCTTTAATAAAACATATTAGTGAGTTTTTTTTATTCTTCTCTGTTTCTCTTTTTTTTTGTTTTTTCATTCTTATCATTGTTGGCCTATTATATTACACATTTTTCTTTATTTCTTTAAATGAGACCGTAGTAAATATAATTTTCATTTTTACTTATAGAATCTTGCGCGTGCATGCGCACGGTTTCAACTAGTATATATAATTGGGAATCACTAACGTTTCTATTAACAACTTTTGGAATATTTCTTAAATTCACCCAACTTCCCTTTTATGTATGTTTACTAAAACAGATTTCCGTTTATTTTTTTAGGGATCTTTCCTTTTTGAATGTTAAATATTCCAGCGTATTTCTTTATTTTATCAAATGTTTTGCTATTTTGTATGTTTGGCTTCATGTTATGTATCTATAAAAGATATGTAAACAGTCAAAGGTCATTTTAGTAATAACATGTAGTTATCAAAACCATGTACATCATTAACATATAAATATATAGCCTAAATGGAAAGTATTCATCTACCAAATCTAGCACTTTCAAAAGGGTATCACTCGTTTTCTTTGTCATGCTCGGAAGAAAGAAAATTAAGGAAGAAGAAACATGTCAAGATCTATTAAGGATGCCGTTTCCATGTTGATGTACGTAGTTCTGAGAAAGAACATCCAAATATTCAGTGAATTTGCAGCGTTGCTGGTGGATTTTGTGTCTGTTCTAACGTCAACGGTCCAGTTTTCCGGCTTGCTTTTCCGGCGAACGACGACTAGGGTTTCGAGCAGGTACTCTTCTCCTATGTCTTCCATGATTGCTCGACATGATCGCTGATCAGCTATATATGTAACACATAGTTCTATGTTCTCGGTGGTGCCATGTGTGAATGCATTTGTTGAGAATTTTGGATATGTAATAATCAACTATAAATCCCAGAAATGATTGCTTTTTTATTTTTTTTGGAATAAATCATGTCAGATTTGTGTTCTTTTCTTTTGGATTAGATTTCTGGAGTTTTATTACTTTACTATTAGGTCCAGAATTGAGTGCAAATTTTGAATAAGAAAAACTTTTTGCAAGTTACACAAGTTCAGAATCTCGTCTTTTTAAATCTAGCAATATATATATATATACACACATATAACTAGGCAAAGTAAGTTTTATCATATATGTAATAAGAGATTACCACATTAAAAGAAACAAGATTGAGATCAGCCAAAACGTAAACCGCAATATTGAAATGGAGAAATATTCAACTTATCTCCAATTAATTAGATCACTTGTTAATTAGATTAGTAGTACTCTTTTGTTTCTTGGAAACTTCAAATTAAGTTGAGCCTTCAAATTTAATTTATTGAATTTTTTCATTGCCTATAATACTACTAATGTTTAATTAAGTCATTAGGGTTGCTTAAGTATATACATTGAGTTAAATGAAAGGTAAGTTAAGCAATGTCAGCAATGCAAGAGTGCTGCACAAGAAATGACTTTTCTGCAAATTATCAAAATATTATGATGTGAAGTATTGGTAATACTTTCACATCTTTTTTTTTGTTTTTTCAATACTAAAAAGAATAATAGAGAAGCATACATTTCGATCGAGAAGACCTCTATAGTCCATTTCAAAGTTTTAAATTACTATTAAAAAAAAGGAAACATAGGTAAAGTATAGTACTGATCAAAGCCTAGTTATTTTCATTTATTTTGGTCTTAGAGGATTGGAAATAATTGGGAATGTGTTCATAGAACTTATTATATAACTGTTGTTACAATTACAATTATGACATGTTAAGGAAAACTTAATCCTTTAATCGCACAGATAATTAAGTCGGACATAGCTACGTTCACATCTTCCATTCCAAAGTCATACCTCTACTTCATGGAGGTTCTATAATATTATGTTTTCGTTTGCTTTTATAATTTGATTCGTTTCCTAATAAGAAGATCGTATATTTTATTAAGATTCTAATAATCACATGAAGTAATTACGGAGGAGAATAGGGTTGTAAAATACTATGCCTGTCCAATCTAAGTATGTTCTTTGTAAAGATTACTATGAGTTATCTATATTTAACGCTCATCTATTATAATAATTTTCTTAGTCAACTATTCAATTTATTTCAACAGTTTAATATGACTCCCATGAATAAAACAATGATACTTACTAATAGATAAATACTGAAGTTAACCATTAAAATCACACTCATATATATATATATATATTTTGTAGAATATGCATAATAGCATTCTAATTTTTTGACGATTTAAGATAATTGATTTCTAGCGATTAATTTAATTACTGCATAGTCTCGTCCTTAAACTGATTATGTTAAAACGACAAGATCTGGTTCAGGGTCATGGCCCTTAGTTTAACAAGAATCAATTTAGTTAGGGAGCAAGTGCATTACATTGGAACTTTTAGTATATTGTTTAAGATTATTTTAATTAGTAATACTGCTGCTGCTGTTGCTCCTGTTGTTGTTGTTGTTTGTTTTTTTGTTTTTTTGTTTTTTTGTTTTGTTTTTTTTAAAATCTCTGCTGCTGTTGGTGTTGTATTTTAGCATTAGTATAGAATGCTTATATACTGCCAATTATAAAATAGGATCTTTGGAGACATATTTGGATTTAGTTCTAAACTGATACATATAAAAGGCTTATTTGGCACGATTTCTGGAAGTCTTCTTTCCGCTTCTAATCCGCAAATATCTTTTTAGAGCTATTTAGATTAAATTTTAAAAGAATTTTAGCTGTTGGAAGTTCTTTCACAAAAAAAAAAAAGAAAAGCCAGGCTTACATTGCTTTCATTTGAAGGGCGTCCGTCCACAAAAATATGAGAAGTTAATTATGAATTTCAAATAACCTTTTTTTATGGGACTTTTTTCAGTAGACCTCCCTATCAATAGTATCAATTTTTGATCAAGGTAAAAATTATATTAGATTGAAAAAGTAAACAAAACAGTTTTTCTACATATTTGAGGGTTAAAAGTCAGAGAACTACTGATAATTTATTTTTTTCTAATTCTACTAGAGAAATTATCTTTTTTTGTAATTTGTATTTATACTTTTATTAATAGTTAATCAAAAGTGAATCTCATATCTACATGTCTTAAAAAGATATTTTAATTAATTAGCATATAACCAGCGCTAATTTCAAGGTTAAGTGTTTCTACTATGTAAAAGAATGACTAAAAGTACTTCCCAAAACAAATCCAAACCGCATTTTCCTTTTTAGAAATTAAAGCACACATAACTAAGGTGGAATTCGTATTTAAGGCACATGTTTACAAAGTTATTCTTTTCCATGTATAAAATTGTTAGGTTTCACATTTCTACTGTGCTTATTTGTAATATGAAATATTTGAAGAATATTGTCGTTTGTTTACTATATTATTGTTTATACATAATAGGTTTGAAATGGTTTATTAAGAATGGAGGAAACATGTCTTGATTAATAGAACGTAAAAGGTATTTTTTTTTTTGTTGCTAAAATTAATTTTAGTTAGCTTGACGTTTGTGCATTTTTTTTTTTTTTTTTTGCTAAATTAATTTTAGTTAGCTCGACTTTGTGCACTGGTATTTATGACTTTGAATATAAGACAACAGTTCCTAAGAGTTTAAAAGTCGACACATATTGCTCAAAGATAAGTTTTAGCTAAAAAGAAAAAAAAATGCTTCATTTACGTTATAGATGCTTAATTTACCAAAATATAAATTATAGTCAATTTAGTAAATGGAGGATTTACATTGTAAATGATGGACTTACCAATAAAATAGAGGTTATGATGTTATAAACAACAAGTCATTTTTTGATAATTGACAATTTATCATGTAAATTGTCAGTTCACATGGTAAAATATTGTAAACAATAAGTTAATTTTTGGTAAATTAACCAGTCAAATAGAGGTTCTATTGTTATTAACAACAAGTTACTTTATGGTGAATTAACAATTTACGTTGTACATTGTCAATTTTCATGGTAAAATGTTGTAAAAAGTAAGTTAATTTCTGATAACTGATGATTTACATGATAAATCTATTATTTATTAAAATACAAAAAGTTGAATTTATCTAATAAATGAAAGATTTACTAGGTAAATAGAACATTTACCATATAACAACAACAGTAAAAATCCAATACCTATTGGTTGGTAAATGATGCATTTACTTGGTAAATGCATCATTTACCATAAAGGATGGATTTACCTAGTAAATCCTTCATTTACTATATATGCAAAAAAATAAAAATAAAACTTGGGTCAAAATGTATTTTTTTTAAATTGAGGGGGTCAAAAAATGTATTTTGAAACACTTAAGGGTCAAAATATAAGTTTAAAACTTACAGGGTCAAAATATAATTTTTAAAAAGTTAATGTTTAGTAAATGAAGGATTTACTGGGTATATATAACATTACCACATAAAGTTATATAAGGGTAAAATTAGAACACCATGTATTAAAATTTTAAATTATGCTATTTATTTTCATTGTTGGTAAATAAAAAATTACCACAAATGACTTTAAAAAATGATCTACATATTACAATTTCCCACATATAAATACCTTATAATCATAATTAGCAATGAAATTCGTTGAGATTAAAAGTTTTTTAGTCACAATATGTCCTCGTGACTAAAAGATTTTTTAAATACCTTATAATCATAATTAGCAAAGAAATTCGTTGAGATTAAAAGTTTTTTAGTCACAATATGTCCTCGTGACTAAAAGATCTTTTAGTCACAATATTTCTTTGTAACTAAAAACTTTTGAAGTAAAAATATTTCTCCGTGACTTTGTTTTGTCACATATCTGCGTGACTAATTAATAGTTAATTATATTAGTAAACTTATCAATGTATATAGTATATACCACTCTAACACGAAAGTGTGGTTTAACTTAAATCAAAAGAAAAATTTATAATGAAAATTTTACTACAGAGAGATCAGAGAATAACATGTCATAAACTAAAATCACATTTAAAATAGTTGTACATAAAGGTGGTATTGTCTAATGACTCGGGAAATAAATGTCAAAATTCTGATACCACATGGTTACTGTGTTAAATGTTGGGTTATTGATACTATTAGTTTCTGAATTTTGGATATAGTGACATTTTAGTTTGTAAACTTTTAATTTTGACATATTAGTTCTTGAACTTTCATTTTATGATAATTTTGATCCATGACCATAAAATTGACAGGCAGTTTCTGGAATATAACATAAATTATCACATTCTTATGGCAGTTTTTGAAATTTAACATAAATTATCACATTCTTATATTGCATAATAGCTGAGAATTTTACAGAAATAATTACAATAACATAATAGAAAGAAGGAGAAAATTTTACAAATACCGTAATTTTGATCCGTAAAATTTTAAGTTATCATGTGATAGACACATGACTATCTTTGTTAAAGTTTACAAAGCATTCATCAATTTTACTCTTAGGACCAAAACAGTTAAAAAGTGAAAGTTTAGTGATTAATATGTCAAAATTAAAGTTTATAGATCGAAATATTATTATGCTTAAAATTCAAGAATTAATGATACTAATTACCTAAAATGTTTAAAATCTACGTGGTTACTATAATAAAATGTCCATGCCAGGTTCTTTATCAATAGCATGTTTAAAGTCAGTAAAATGTCCATGTCGTTGACCAGGGGTGGTGTGATTGGACCCTTAGGTCTTTAATATGTTCAGCCTGCTGTCGTCGTATGCCGACCTAAACTTATGGTCCTTATCGGTCTCTTGCTTGGATTATCATGGATGTGGGTTTGCCTTACCCCGGAGGGTATACCGGACGGGTTGGGATCAAATATGCCCAAGGCAGATTATGTTCGGCCATATCCCTTCGTGGACGTTGTTTGATTAGGATGTCTCTTGTATCCTTCTGCGGCATGGTCCATTTAGGATTTCTTTTATATTCTTCCGCGGACATGGTTTGTCTAGGATGTCTTTTGTATCCTTCCGCAGGCATGGTCCGTCTAAGATGTCTTTTATATCCTTTAATCAGTTAGAATCCGAATAGGACGTCAGTTTTAAAAATTACTTGGCCTACATTGCTCGGCCCGAGGCCCTATCATGGACTAGTTTGGTCTCATGATCTTTTGATCTTTTGTTAGGCCTGTTCGGGCTGCTCTACAGGCGGACCTGGAGCTGGTCGGATGCTAGGCCTGTTCAGCATGGTCGGATGGGTCTATAGGTGGACTGGACCTGGTCAAAATTGGGCCTGATCAGCATGGTCAGATGGCTCTATAGGTGGACCTAGAGCTAGTCAAATGCTATGCTTGTTCGGCCTGTTCAGACTGCTTTACAGGCAGACCTTGAGCTGGTCAGACATGGGCATGATCGGCCTGGCCAGACGGGTCTACAGGTGGACCTAGACCTAGTAGGACTTAGGCCTGATTGGAATGGTCAGACATGTCTCTTGGACTTGGTCGGACTTGAACCTAATCGACCTGGTCAAATGGGTCTCTTGGACCTGATTGGCCTGGTCAAACGGCTCTACAGGTGGACCTGGAGTTGGTCGAATGCTAGCCCTGTTCGGACTGCTCTACAGGCGGACTTGGAGCTGCTCTATTCAAATACTTAGTCTTCTGACCTTCTAGTCTTCTAATCTTCTATTCTTCTTGTCGCTAGACTTTTTTTTTGTCTTCCGACTTCTGATCTTTTGGTCTTCTGACCATCTTATCTTCTGACCCTATGACCTTTTGATCTTCTGGTATTCTGAGCTTTTTGGAAACATTTGAGTGTATTGGAAAGAGGCAGTGCCCTCCTTCTAGCGCCAAATGTTGATGCCGAAATCTGACACAACACCGTGTGCGGAAGCGCATGGTAACAAGACTCTTTTCTCCACCTCTTATGGTTGAATCCCTAGCACTGTTCGGAACGAATTCCTAGCACTGTTCTGCTCTGGTCTTAACACTGCTCGGGACAGATCCCTAGCGCTGTTCTACTCAAGTCTTAGCACTGTTCGGGATGAATCCCTAGTACTGTTATGACCTGCAACAAAAGAGGATATGGCTTCGGAGTGAGGGGACACTGGTGTGGTGTTTGCCAACGGTACTTCGGCGCTTAAGTCAGTGTTTTGGTCAGGAGCAATAAATGAGTGGGCAAAGTTAGGTAGGAAAAATGTCCGTACCATTGTTAGCTAATGAGCTTGGTATTTATAGAGTATTTTCCGGATTTGGGTAATCCAACCCGGAACCCGGCGGTAACCCGGGTGTAAAGTGGATGCCACATGGCAGTTAGTTGGTTGATTGGACATTACTCCTGTTCCAACAGTTGGGGCCGAATGGTGCTCGGAAAATGTACTCAGCTCAGAACCCGGTCGTGGCCTGGTCAGGTGCCCAGTCTAGTGCTCAGCCCAGGGTCTGGTCAGGGCTTGGCCCAGGGCCTCGTCGGGTGCTCGGCCTGGGGCTCCATTACGGTTCAGCCGAGGCTCGGCTTGGGGTCTGGTCAGGTGCTTGGTTGGGGCTCGGTAGGGCTTGGCCCGGGGCTTGGTCGGGTGCTCAGCTTGGGGCCGGGATTAGGCTTATTAGATGCTTGGCCGGGACTCGGCACGGGGCTTGGTCGGGTGCTCGGAATGGTGCCTGGTCAGGTGCTCCCCCCAGGGCCTGGTCGGGTGCCCGGTCTAGTGCTCAGCCCGGGGCCTGGTCGGGGCTCAGCCTGAGGCCTGGTCGGGTGCTCAACAATGGGCCTCGTTAGGGCCCAGTCAGTGGTCAGCTTAGGGCCTGGTCTGGTGCTTGTCATGTTCTTCTGGTCATGAAAGAACCACCCCCAACACGACGTGTACTAAATGTCGTCAAGTAACATTATTTTAATGACATTGCAATAAGGTCACTAAATAAAATAAAAATCACGACATACGTCATAATGTCATCAAATAAAATTGTTATAACGACATCACACCCTTGTCGTTAAACAAAAAGTATTTTGACAATATTGTAGTGTCAACAATTGTTGTTTCAAATGACTTTTACGACACTCTTATTAGAAATATCGTTCTCTATAACTTTTTCTGTTGTCATCTATAACTTTTTATGACATTTAAAGATAATTGGACCAAGTCCAGTTCAGTTAGTCTTCTTAAAATTTCCTCCTAAAAATTTCAGTTTGGACGGGGTTCCACCTTCTACTCAATTGGCATGATTTCAACATTCGAGCCACTAGGCCGAGCTGGATAGCCTAAATTGACACCTCTACTTCGTGATAACTAGTGTTAAGTTTTTGGAAAATGATAATACAACATTGCTGCAGCTATCGAAATTAATGAAGTCACATTGCTTACTTTTGATGATTCACTTTGATTCTTCAAGCGCTTTACTCTGCTCATTTATGCAAGGATGCGCTATGCTTTTATACACACAACCGAGTCCCTGTTGAAACCAAGATGTTAAAGTAGCCGTCAAGTGTTGGCATGACTAATGTCTTGTGGACAATGCTAGTCACACTCCATTGCTAAATTGTGTGTGCGTATCTCTTTTTTTTTTATTATTATTTTTAATTATCCTTCCATCATTTCTAAATTGTGCTGATTCATGCAAATTTAAACATCAAGAATGCTGCCCATAGCCAAAGCTCTCTTACCTAATCATGCCGCAACATTTATCATGTCCAAATTTGTGATGCTCAGTATTAGCAAAAGAGAAAAAAAAAAAAAAGAAGTTAAGCTCAACAGAAGGGGAGTTTGTTGTATTGATAGGTGTCGTTATTGTGGAGATACTTCCGAAAACGGTGTTGGCATGTGTTGTGGGATTGTCCCGGTGCTAAAGAGGTGTGGCAAGCCTCATCTTCTGATCACTCATTAAGAGCAGTAGATGTTTTTCATTTAATGCGTCTATCCAGCCTGGTGGACAGATTTAAATTGGATATTGATGTTTAAGTATTTTGTGCCCTCACATGGAGCTTATGGTGGAGTAGCAATCTGCTAGTTTACCAACAGATTCAGAGGGATTTTATGGAAGTCTTAGTGACTGTTGAACGAATTATCGATGATTACAAGCTGTGATATAAAGCCTCAAATGTGCCAGTCCTAGCCATTGAGTGCAGCCAAATACTTTGGATGCCTCCACCTGATGGTTGCTTCAAATTAAATACCGATGCAGCAACGATTAAAAAGGAAGCGGATTTTGTTGGTCTTGGTCTTAGTGGGGTAATTAGAGATGCTGCTGGGTTAGTAATTGCTTGCTTGGCGCAAAGATTAGAGGGCCAATAATCTCCCCAAGTTGTTGAGAGCCTAGCACTCAGAGCCGAATTGGAACTTGCCCAGTTGGTTGGTATATCTATTGATTGTGCTGAAACTGATGCTATCAACCTTGTTAAGCTAGTGTCTGATGTGTTATTAAAGATATTAAGATATCATATATCTCGAGTTGGAAATAGGGTAGCCCACCTTTTGGTAATTAAGTTCTAGTTTTCTTAATTTTGTGAGTTACTAGGGCATTGCGGGTGTCCCGTTATTTGTAGTCTTTGCTGTTTTGGTTGATTTAGCCACTTGATGCTATTAAGTTCTTTCCCTCAAAAGAAAAACAAAATTAAAAAAAAAAAAAAAAAAGTCAATCTATGCAGCTTTGCAAGACACGATGGTCCCAGAGACCGGGGCTCACCTCGGTGAGAGCCTCTAGTGCCTTGTAGCTCCAGCTCCACCGCAAGACTTCCCAACTCAAATGTGCCGAGCAACAAATAATAAACTTTTGTAAAACTAACTATATCTTATACGCTCGTATAATATCTTACATTTTAAGAAAAACTAAGGTAAACAATTCTTTTTGAAGGAAAAAATATAAACTAATTTGAAGTCAATTTACACTAAAATAAAGAACAAAGTAAAATAAAGTAATAAAAAACAACTTAATTACATACATAAACAGGTATTAGTCTAAAATGCCAAGTTGCTAACTACTAGAGACTGGTGAGAAACATTTCGAGGTTGATTTATCGGAAACAATTCAAGGACTTGATTGCGGAGATACATATTAGCACTATGAGAGTATGAGATCAATAAAATATACAATTACAGATCAACTAATAAGTTAGCAAAAGCACTTAGACTTCACAGGTTTGAATGGAATACTCTCCTTTATGAAACTCAAAAATTTTGCGTTGAGAACTACTTCAAAGAAAAGGTGATCCTACAATTATGAAAATACAGATATCAAACCATGGGCAAAAAGTGCATACTGTTCTCATGCCAATAACAATTTTCCTCATGCAGCAAAGAAAGCAAGTGACTCATACGTTTTTAATGTCAAAGGAGAGAAATAGTCGGGACGCTATTCAATGAAATTATAAGATTCTCGGCACTGCCACAAAGAAGTGATGAGAATCATGGAACGTCCAAGAACCAAGGAACGTCAAAGAATCCGTTACAAATTCCAGTTGGACCAATTACAAGAGCACGGGCCAAGAAGATTAGAGAAGCATTCAGTGGGCTGATTCAAAATATATGGGCTGATGTTAAAAATATACATGCCACGGTGGAGCCAAGAGAAGATCAGAAATTAGTCAACTTGATTCAAGTCATAAATAAGGTCGTACAGAATTGAGGGCAAGAATAGGAAACTTGACTTGATAATTCAGATATGGAAGTTTCCTTATTTTTTAGATCATTAGTTTCGTGATTGTAATAGGTTAAGGCCCTTACTTCACCGATTCGAGTTTAGAATTTAAGTTTTGCTACAGTAAAAAGTTCTTAGAAACAGTCACATCTCTAACTTTTTTACTACAGTAAAAAGTTCTCACATAAAATTACATCTCAACTCGAATTACAAACTCAAATCAGCGAAGTGAACGAGCCTAAATTTCCTTATTCTAGACTACTACTTTCCTGATTGTAATAGGTTAATTTACTTTCCTTATACTAGGACATTACTTTCCTGATTGTAAGGCATTATTGCCAAAAGTTTGTTTGCTTTTCTTTTTATGGGCGTTTTTTCGGGGTTGCAGCCTATATAAAGGCAAGTAAGAACCAAGTATTGTAACTTCAAAAGATTAATAATAAGATTAAAGTGAGGTTTTTCCTCTTTGGTTCTTCGGAGAACTCTTTCGGCGTTCAAACTAATACCTTTGGTTGGCGCCTTTTATAGTCTTTGGGTCAAGGTTTCATCTTCTTATACCTCTGGTTCGCGTTTCGTTATAAACGTTGGGTCAAGGTCCATACAACTACAAGTCTGTATTTTTAGCTGTTCTGGGCATTTTAACAAATATTGTTGCAGGGTCTCAAGGCAAGTCGCTTGGGGTTCGTATCAAGAAGAAATCAAATGATGCAATATCGGAGAGACAACGAGGTGTTGACTCATCATTTATGAGGATCAAGAGAACAAATAATGCACAAACCATGTAGATTATATTTCACCCATACAAGAGACCTTTCATCATACAAAGGTACTACTTAGATCTATTTGTGCCTAATAAATTAGACATTTACATAGACACTTATTTTGTGGGCTTCTTCAAATCTTCCCCAATGTGTAATCCATGACGTCCACGAGGAAATCTGCCATAAGAATTAAGATGCTCAACAAGTTAAATACTAAACTCAGAAGAAAAACACAAACTCGGAGGACAATTTTCTCTAGTTTGATTTTGTGGAAAAAAAAGTACCTGCATCGTCCTTGGTGAAGCAGAGAGGAGGTGTAATCCTAAAAACATTTCCATAATATCCACCTTTACCTATCAGCACCCCTAAATCTGATGATAAATAGTCAAGAAAGCAGAAGATAACTTGAGAATTTGTTTTAGCTGTGAGAAAGTTTATGTCATGAGTGGAGTCGAATAACATGGAGCACAAACCTTTCATTTGATCCATTACATGTAAGGTTTCAGCCTTTGCAGGTGTCTTCAATTGACGATCGGTGACTAGTTCAACACCGAGCATGAGTCCTCTTCCCCTCACGTCCCCAATAACTGCAAGGAACAAGTATTAATGAGGATTCGGGGTTGCTCGTGTTGTAAATTTAAGTATCTTTCATTTGAGTAACTGGCCATATTTATTTTTCTAGCACAAATCGACAAGGGAATTTGTTGTGCATATCGGTACAGAACAGAATACTTATGCAAAGACAACGACAAGAGAGTCTACGTTCATATTTGTTCTTCAATGCGGTGAGTCTCTCCTTGAGATGGGACCCCACAACAAAGGCATTCTCCTGAAGCTTTTCTTTCTCAATCACCTTCAAAACAGCTAATCCTGCAGCTGTGCATACAGGGTTTCCACCAAAGGTGTTGAAGTAACTGCGACGAGTCAGGACCTCACCAATCTCAGGAGTCGTCACCAGAGCACCGAGGGGAATGCCATTTCCAATCCCCTATAGATTTCAGAGAAGAAAAATTTAACAACGAAATGCCAACTTCTTATGTTCACTAGGGAGCAAAAGTTGTAAATCCCTTTGAACTTATAGTAGTGCATAAAAAGGATATCAATATGGTGGAATCCAAAAGAAAACAAGGTTTCTTCATGTCATTTGGTGGAGGGTAAAAAGAACAGAAATAAGATTAACCTTTGCCATTGTCACTATATCAGGCACAACACCTTGGATCTCAAATCCCCAAAAGTGGCTCCCAGTGCGAGCAAACCCAGACTGGACCTCATCAGCGATGCAAAGGCCGCCTGCTTTCTTTATGCTACTGTAAACAGCGGGCAAGTAACACGGGGCCAACTCCACAATTCCCCCTACTCCCTGCCATTTATATGAAGAACATTTCTCATTTGGTACAAGTAGCAAAAAGCATGATGAACTCCAGAAAAGCTGAAAAAAAGGGGAATAAGGCATTCGAACCGAGTTAGATTGGTTGACGTACCTGGATAGCTTCAGACATAAAAGCAGCAACATGTCCAGAAGTTCCAAACTCGATAAGATCCTGGACGTCTCTTGCATACTTCTCTCCATCTGAACCGAAAACACCCCTATATGGGTCCGGGTTTAAAGCATGATGAACTCCACTCTGTCAATGAAAACGACTCAAGTCTTTTAGCCAACTATGATTGATTTATGGTACGATTAATTCAAAATGCCTTATAGATGATTCCTAGAGTGGTAAGCAAACTTCCAAATTCTGTAGTATCATGCTACTGTATGGCACGGAATTTGGTTATTTATTAATAGTTTATGGTATGATTGATTCGACCTGCAAAGACCAAACTTAAGGTTCCTATCACTAGTAAAGATGGTCCACTTTCTCTACCACATAAAATTAAGCACAAACTGGTATTTCTATAAAAAGACGCCCAAAAGCAAACTTCCAAATTCCAAACGATGTGACTATGTTGTCGGGTTCCGATTAGCTTTAAAGTGGTATTACAATTTAATCATCGTGAATATGCTTGTCATAATAACTATTATGAGTTCAATTTCGGATGACGTTTGATGTTGTCGGTATCAAAGTATTGTGAGTGATAACATATCACACCCACCGTGATGTAAAACAAAGTGGTATTGATAGCATGAATTCCACATCTCAAAAACTGTTTGGCAATTGACAACTTAAGCCCCATTTATTTCACCGATTCGAGTTTAGAATTTGAGTTTTGTTACAGTAAAAATCTATCCGAAACAGTCATATCTAACTTTTTTACTACAATAAAAAGCTCTTACATAAAGTCTCGTATTAACTCGAATTAGCCAACTAAACGATCCCTTAATTTGACCCCTATATGGCCACCTCATTTTTCCATTTATGCAAGATTACCAACCGAGACGATTAGAAGAGTTCTTAGAAAAATCACAATGGTTTATTTGTACAACTATGCCCACCATTTAGAGGAAATGCCCACATGAAAGTTTTTCTTTCTCTGACAAAAACTAAGGTTAAGATAGTGATATCCTTTAAATTACTTGACGCTTTTGGGGTTGAGATGTATAGAATAGAAGTAACAACTCATCTCTGATCAGGATTCTTTTTCTGAATAATATATATAAATTATTTGATTTTATTTTTGTTCGTATTTACTACGGAACCCAACAAATTTATTTCTTGGAGTTGTAGCGAAATATGTCACTTAAATTAGTATTCTATATCTTCTAAATAACGATTTGTTTTCTATAATAATGAATTGAAGTACTAAAAATAAAAATAGAACTAAGTGAATTATAAACACTAACCAATTATAAGGGATCATATTTGTGAATATATCAAAGGAATGAAAGAACTATAGTAGTAAAAATACAAAATTAGCCAAGCAAGGATTGAAAAATCGACATTTCTATTGATATTTTCGCGACAATTTCCACATTTTAAAAGTGCTAATATGGAAATAGAGATAAAATATCTTTTCCGTAAAACATCTTAAAATTTTCCCAAAAATTTCTGTAAATGTTGATTATTTCACGTTAATATCCATTTTCGTGAAAAATGTAGTATTAACTGACTAAATATGATAGAACTTTTATGAAAATTTCGTGAAAATATCAAAAAAATTTTAAAATATATCTGCAACCTTTTATATATATATATATATATATATATATATATTAACTTACTTTTTAAAAGTATTAAAGTTATGTCCTTTTTCTACTTCAAACTCCGTATCAGTTTCCGGATATATCCGTAACTTTATATGGCCACCTCATTTTTTCTTTTACACGAGATTACCACCTGAGACGATTATGTTTTCCCACTTGGTTGGACCAGATATTAGAAGAGTTCTTAGCAAAATCACAATGTTTTATTTGTACAACTATGCCCACCATTTAGAGGAAATGCCCACATGAAAGTTTTCCTTTCTCTGACAAAAACCGCGATTAAGATAGTGATATCCTTTAAATTACTTGACGCTTTTGGGGTTGAGATGTATAGAATAGAAGTAACAACTCATCTCTAATCATGATTCTTTTTCTGAATAATATATATAAATTATTTGGTTTTATTTTTGTTCTTATTTACTACGGAACCCAACAAAATTATTTCTTGGAGTTGTAGCGAAATATGTCACTTAAATTAGTATTCTATATCTGCTAAATAATGATTTAATTTCTATAACAATGAATTGAAGTAATAAAAATAAAAATAGAATTCAGTGAATTATAATCACTAACTGATTATAAGGGATCATACTTGTGGATATATCAAAGGAATGAAAGAACTATAGTAGTAAAAATACAAAATTAGCCAGCATATATAAGCAAGGATTGAAAAATCGAGATTTTCACTGATATTTTCGCGAAAATTTCCGCATTTTAAAAGTACTTATATAGAAATAGAGATGTAGTATTTTTTTTTTTTTGTAGAATATCTTAAAATTTCCACAAAAATTTCTGTAAATGTTGATATTTTCATGGAAATATCCATTTTCCGTGAAAAGTGTAGTGTTAACTAACTAAATATGACAAATTTTAGGAAAATTTTGTGAAAATATCAAAAAAATTTCTGGATATATTCGTAATATATATATATATATATTAACTTACTTTTTAACAATATAAGAGTTATGTCCTTTTTCTACTTTAAACTTCATGTCTTGGTATCGATGTTGTTTAAACCAATGACGTGTTTTAAATTCCTTCGAACCATATAAAAACTTCTTTTGGTATTGATAACATATCATCTTGTATGAAACCATGATGTAAGGTATCTATATTAGGTTGACTTTAAGGTATTTTACTTAATTTGTGAACGTGTGCTTATCATTTATGGTAGTGTTGTCAAATGGGCCGGACTGTCCATGGACGGCCCAGCCTAGCCCGTAATAGTGCCGGATTCGGCACGGCCTAGTACGGTACTGTTACGAGCCGTGCTGGCCTGGCACGTTTGATGGGCTAGGGCTGGGCCGCAGCTTATCAGCCCGCAGCCCAAGCTCGGCCCTAGCTCGTGAAGGCCCGCGGCCCGGCCTAAGCCCAGTTCGGCCCAAGTCCAGATTCGGCCCTTGTTCGGCTCGGCTCAGGTCGGCGAAACAACCCGCTAAGAAGCCCTCCAACCCGTGAGAAATGTGACCGTTGGGCCATTCGCGGGCCCAACAGTCACAATCCAAAAAAATCTCTCAAAATCGCCTATAAATACCCCTTAATCGCACCCTAAATCCCACACAACAACTCACTCTCAACTTCTCATCTCACTCTCATTTTATCTCTTATCTTTTCTCTTTGATTTTGATTCTAAGCTTTTTTCTCGTGATCACTCATTTTCTTACTCTTTCATTTACAAAATTTAAGTTCAATCAATTTTCAGAAAATGACCGCATCAAACTTTCCTGATTTCACTACTCTCCCTGAGCTTGGTGATGATGCATTTTTCGAGGATGAAATGATGGCTCAGAACCCCACTCATTTACAAAGTTTAAGTTCAATCAATTTTCAGAAAATAGCCGCATCAAACTTCCCTGATTTCACTACTCTCCCTGAGCTTAGTGATGATGCATTTTTCAAGGATGAAATGATGGCTCAAAACCCCACCCCCACTGAACTAGAAAATGCTCCGGTTGATAATGTTTCAGTGCACAACGAGGAAGCTAGAGAATGCAGCAGGGGAAAAAGACCGTAAAGTTCTCCTGCATTGTAGCATTTCACAGAGGAACCCCGACCAAATCCAAAAAACAGGTGAAATGAAAATTCGTGCGGTATGTAAGTATTGTAAAAAACACATTTTTAATAAAAATAGTGAGAGTACTGGTCATCTGGATAGACATTGAAAAGCATGTCTACTGTTGTACGAAAGTGGGAGTGTGGACTCCCGCCAACAAACACTATCACTCACATCACAAGGGTTGTAAAATTTTACATACGATGCACAATGTGCTCGTGAGGCACTAGCTAAATTTCTAGCTAGTGCTGAATTACCTCTTTCTTTTACAGATGATGCGGCGTTCGAAGAATTCATACAGACGAACTTCTGCCCGCAATTTAAACAGGTAAGTAGAAACACAACTCGTTCTGATTGCATGAAAGTATTTTATGCAATGAGACAATCTCTAATTGATAATTTTAGGTCTTTTAATGCTACTGTATCTTGTACTTCGGATCTATGAGAGGGGTGCAATAAAACTGAATATGTATGCGTCATGTCACATTATGTTGATAATGAATGGGTTTTGCAAAATAGAATAATAGGTTTCGTTTATGTCCATATCCTCATAACGCAAGTGCTATTTTTGAAACAATAATAGAAATTTATCAGTTTTATGTGATAGAAGATAAAATTTTAACTATTACTTTTGATAATGCGTCAGCTAACACGGCTGCAATTAATATGTTTAAACGTAGTTTGAAACCATCGTTTAGGGGGAAATTTTTTATCAACGGTGTATATGTCACATAATCAATTTAGTAGTTTAGGCAATTATTGAACATATTTCAGCTAATCTAACAAATATTAGAGAATCTTTATTTTTTATATCTAGTTCTGAAGCTTGGCTCCAAGAATTCAAACAATATTGCAGGAACAATTAGATGCGCCCAAGAAGATTCCCAACTGACGTGAGGGATAGGTGGAATTTCACATATTTAATGTTTAAGGCTATACTCCTGTATCAACAGCTTATCGCAATGTATGTAAACAGTAAAAACGATCAACTATTAATTTTCGATACATATTGGCAGATTGGTGAGTTTTTTTTTTTTTTTTTAATTTCTAGAAGGTTTTTACAATACTACTGAATTACTTTTCAGAGTTTATTATCCTACTGCACATTTAGCTTTACATCAACTATTTAATATTTCAGAAACATTTTCTTATTATAGGGATACTGAACTTTTTGAAAAGATAGTTAAGCTAATGGAAACTAAATTTAAAAGTTATTCGACAGGTTGTCCTATGTTATACGCATTAGCAACCATTTTAGATCCTATGTGTAGAGTAGACGAGACTAAATCTTTAATGACTGCTATAGCAAAAAATTTAGATATTGATATCCAACTAATTATTAGTGACGCCAGGAAAATATTAGAAAAGTTATTTGATTTGTATGAAGCAAAATACAGCACATGTAAAAAAGAACAATGAACTTCGACGTCAACTAACAGTTCGGGATCTAAAGGCTCGTTGTGGAGTTTCTTGAAGAAGAAAGAGAAAACGGCAGAATCGTCATCAACACAACCGTCTACCGAACTGGTAAAATATTTTGAAACAAATTTTGTAATCGATGACAACAAACTAGACATCTAACAGTAGTGGAAGAGCAAGACCGATCATTTTTTAATACTGTTCGTAATAGCTTGTGACATTTTGACAACTCCACTATCAACGGTAGCATCGGAGCAAGCATTTAGTGCAAGCAACCGAATTCTTAACGAGAAGAGGAGCATAATGCATCCATATATCTTGGAGGGACTAATGTGCGTTAAAGACTGGGAAGATGTCAGAAGACGAAAACAACAATATACGGATAATTCAATGTAAGACTATTTTGTTAACTTAGAAATAACAGAGTCTTCTGTAAGCACTTAGGTTTTGTAATTTACTTATCCTAGAATACTGCACTCTTTTTTCCTTCGTTAAGGTTTTGTCTTGATCTCCCCACAAGTTTTACTTGACAAGATTTTTAACGAGATAGTCATTTATGTGTATTTATTCGTATTATCTCAATTCAATAAAATCACATCTTTTGAGGGCATATGATATATTTTCTTTTTTTAATTAAATTTTGCAAAAAATAATTACAAGGGTCAGGGCCGGCCCGTGAAGGGCTTGGGCCCAAGCCCGGCCCTGACCCTTATGGACTAGGGCCTCGGGCCTAGGCCGGACCTGAGCGTTTCACCTCAGGCCCGGCCCTGGCATGACCTTGCACTGTGCAGGGTCATGCCAGGCACGGCCCAGGCCCGTCACGGGCCTAGGGTTGGACGTGCCGTGCCGGTCCGGCACGACACGTTTGACAACTCTAATTTATGGTATTATGATCACATTTTACTGTGCATATTTATCATACAATTTGTTTATAATTGAAAAGTTCATCTAATTTATGTACTATTAGATATTTTAGAATTTCTTAAACTCATTTAAATAAAGTGTTAATATTTTCATCGATATGTCTAATATGAATTTCTGTATTTTACATCAATTTCTACCGGTATTAATATTTCCATCGATATATCTAATATGAATTTCTGTATTTTATATCAATTTCTACCGGTATTAATATTTTCATCGATATATCTGTAAAATTAAATACCAATATTTCTATGAATATCAATATTTTCATCCTTGTATATAAGGTGAGGAATGTTACCTGTACGACATTGAATTTCCAGTTGCACTGTGCAGTGGCCCCCATAGTCCCAGCTGCGTTACCATGATAAGCATTTCTTAACGATATTATGTCATGGCAACCAGTGTAGAGCCTCGCTATCATCATCGCCAACTCGTTTGCTTCCGTCCCAGAATTCGTGAAAAACACCACCTATACATGCACGCATTCAGGTAGATTTTTCACTGAAAAAGAAAAAAAGCTTCAAGCAAAAAAGAAACAAGATCACTGCCAACCATTTGGTGGGTATTGGCTTGGGGAATCGGACTAATGGGGTTTCCAACAGTTTATTAGCATCCAATTATTAGAATGATTATTAGGGGATGTTGAGTTAAAAACTCAAAAAAAACAACTCTCAGTTATAACTTTATTTAAGTTCATATTTTTTTAAGTTTGAACTCGAGTTTGAGACTAAAACTTGAGTTCAAATTTTTCCTTCAACTCGAGTTCAGAAACTCAAACTCAAATTAATGAACAATATTTTTTTTATTGTTAAAAATGCTATAATTTTTTCGTTTTAATTCTAATTGAGATGATTTTTTTTTTACGCGTCGACAACGAAAAGACGAATAAAACCCCATCCATATACCCTATTAAAATTTTTCATCAGTATTGAGTTTTTATTAAAATACTATCTAAATATAAATTTAAGTTTTGACTCATTCAAACACAAACTCAAAAAGATTATTATCTCAAACCATAACTCAAATGTACATAACTAAACACAAACTCAAGTTACAACTTCAACTCAAGTTATAACTCAAACTCAACTTAAAATTTACATTTAAGTCATTTAACTTAAAAATAACAAAAGAACAGCCCCTTAACCACTTAAATACTTATATGTTAAGTTGGAAATGGAATTTTAAGATGCCCACAGTGTTAGTGTGTGGCTTTGCCTTTACCAAACCCATCACGACAAAGGCACACGGACATAGCCCAGACTGGCCAATCCTAAAAATAAAAATAAAAAATAAGATGATGTTTGGTTGAAAGATTTAAATCATGTGATTCGAATTATTTTTGATTTACGTATATTTTTTGTGAGAGAAAATACTATAGTAAATCACAAATCATAATTTAAATCAGAGAATAAATCTCTCTATCAAACATCCTCTAAAAATTTTCGACACGTGAATATATCAATTTAATATACTTTCCAGACACGACAATATTTGTTTACATAGTTACCTGATCTCACATTAAAGACCCACATAAGTTTTACACGAAATCATTAGCATTATTACTATGCGGCTTGGCTCAGTCCAGCACATGGTAAAAGCCAAATGGGCATAGTCCCCCTGGGCCCCTCCTATCCTATGTTCCCACACCCATGAAAAAATAATAAGATAAAAATATAAATTGTTTTTAGAATTGATTCTCTTTTCATTTTTCATATTTTTTAAGAAAAAAAAATAAAATTGTGACGTTTGATGCAATAAAAATAAAAAATAAATTTTTTTTAATTTAGTGTAAAATAAGAGAGAAATAAAAAATAATTTTTAATTATTTTTTATTTTTTATTTTCGTTTTCTGCTCTCTTGAGCAGAAAGAGACATTAATAGATTTTTTTATACTAAAAATAATATCTTAATAAAATTACTAAACGTATTTTTAAAAATAATTTCTGTCTAAAATTAAAAATATTTTTATTTTTATTTTTATATAAAAAATAAAAATATTTTAAAACAAATTTTAAACGCGTCTATAATTTTTCTACTAAGTTAATATGAGATTCTACAGCGTGGTGCCTTTATTGTAGAGTCCACCAATGATCACGGCCGTTGACTTAAGTCGACGGTACACATTTTATGAGACTAGATATAATTCTTAACTACACTATTGCATCTATTTTAAGTTCTAATTTCACTCGTAAGGATTAATATCAATGATCTTTATAATTCTTTATTAAAAATGTTGTTGAAAAGACAGTCACATATGACTCACATCTATATTAGATTTTGTTAAATTGTTATATTTTATGATTCTGATATCATTTTAATTTTTAAAAGAGAGATTTTTTTAATAAAATTGATGTATTAATAAATTAAATTTTTTTAACCGTTAAATATATATTTTTTAATTTTTAATTTTTACGTAAAAATCACGACTTAACCAACCGATAAAATATGTTCTATGGATAGGTTTTTAAAAACAAAAAATAGAGATCATCATTTCAAGTGATGTATTTAGCGAATAAGGCAAAAAAAGACCTTGAGATTTCCGGGCAACTTGGAGGCGAGGGCCTCGGCGAAGTCGGCGATGGCGCGGTTGAGGTAGAGGATGGTGGAGTGCTGGAGACGGTTGGTTTGAGAGACAATGGCGTCGACCACATCGGGATGGCAGTGGCCGCAGCTCACCGTAGCAATCCCCCCAAAAGCGTCCAAATATCTCCTTCCCTTCTCGTCGAACAAGTATTGCCTCTTCCCAGCCACCACGTTCAACTGCTCCCACACAACGACAACAACAGCAACGCATCATTAATATTCCCTCAAATCAATATTACGAGGAAAACAACAAAAATGATGAAAGTTTTGATTGATGCAGAGTAAAAAAAAAAAAAAAAATGAAAGGAAAAGTCGTTTCCAGTGATCTTTGATCATTTCGCAAACAACAAAAATTAAAAGAAAACGGGGAAATATGAAATCGATTCAATAGCAATGAAGAATGATATCACAAAATGATTTCGAAACGATCGTTTGGTCTGATTTTAATTGATTTCCGAAATATTATGTAATGGATTTAGATCCAAAGGAAATGGAGAGAGAAACTCACGGGTTTCTTGTAGAAGTAGAACATGGAAGGGCTGAGAAACTCCTTGCGCTTGGCGAGGATCTCGTCGGCGGTGGGACCATCGTACGGCGGAGGAGAGAAATCGAAAGGAGGGATTTTAGGAACATCGGCGACGTCGACGCCATTGTAGGCTTCCTTCTGAGCTTCTGCGAGAGAGGAAAAGCATCGTTTCCATCGCGGAAACTCTCTTTCCGAAAAAACACTCCTCGCCAAGAATCTCTGCATTTTTTCTCTCGCCTGTTTGGTTCCCGAGAAAATCTCAGACTGTTTGTTTCCTGGGAAAATCGTTCAGCGTCTTTACGTTTTATTACTTGACTCCGAAATTGCAGGACTTGGTTCTGCTTCGGTGAGTGAATTCTATAAAGGCATTGAGGCGCGTGGCAGCGCGTGAGGAAATGAGATAGAGATAAAGTAGTGGATCTGTTGAGGCCCAGGCGGAGAGTTTATATAGGATGAGGACCAGAGGATACAATGGTCATTTTATAAATAGAAAAAAAGAAAAGGTCAACGATTTAGGCCAGGTTCAGAACCAAAATTTGAGATAAGGACAAAACGGCCTTCTTTGTTATTGTAACTAAAATGCTTTTTTGTTTTCTTAAAAAAGTCTCCATTATTTATTGTAAATTTAACAAATTGGGATTGAATAGTGCGTTTGAAACTCGTTTTAAAATAATTTTATTTTTATATAAAAATAAAAATAAAAACTTTTTTAATCTCAGACAGAAATTATTTTTAAAAATGTATTTAGTAGTTTTATTAATATATTATTTTCAATATAAAAAACTCATTAATGTATCTTTCTCTTTCTCTCTGTTCGAGAGATGAGAAAATACACGAAACTAAAAAATCGTTTTCATTTCTGTTTTTTATCTTTATTGTGCCAACACCGTTTTAAAAACATTTTCATTTTTTCTTTCTTAAAAAACGTGAAAAATAAAAATTGAATCAATTCTAAACACGGGGTTAAATTCATAACTTTTTTCTTTTTTTGGATTTGAATTTGGGGGATTTGTACTTAACATTTTGTGGGAACGTTAGACATAAAACTACTGCTATGCTATGCTTATAATCACAATTCATACTATATTCATTTGTGCTTCTTAAGAAACATTTATGTGTTTAATTTAATATGGAAATTTGAAGAACTAAAGAGTGCACATGGAAAACAATTAGAAATAGGAAAAACTAGAGAGTATACAGGGAAAACGATCAGAAATACCACACACTAAAGTGTATATATGGAAAACAACAAGGAATAGGGAAAAAAATAAAGTAAATATGGAAAACACTTAGAAATATGAAAAACGGAAAAGTATATACGGAAAACAATTAATCCCTTCTCGATGAATAGAATTCTTTTGAAGAAATTTATTGGAGTTTCAAACTTATTTTTATTTCATTTTTGTTTGGGACTTCATTGATCAAATTGAAATTCTGTAGCCTATCTTTTCTTTTTAGGCCTTTTATTTTCCTTTTCAATTTTAAATTGACGGTCTTCTTAATATTTCTGAAAACATATTATAAAGAGTTTTGTACTAAAAATTGAATAAGAAATCAAAAGAAAAATATTATCCCAAAGAAGCTTACATGGAATGGTTTTTTTCTTTTTTTTTTTTCTCAGAATTAATGGATAAAATTGGCATCCTAAACTTTATGTTCCTAAACTATAATCGCTCCTAAACTTTTATGTTCCTTTCATTAAAAAAAAAAAAAAAACGGATTCCTAAAATCCTTGTGTATTTGCAGTATTGGTTTATGACCTTATTTGGCATAGGGTCAAAATTTAGTGTTCCCCGACTTCTGTAGAATTTTAGGGATGTTCCTTTTCTCCTTTATTAGGTTTGCCTTTTCTCTTTTTCTTTTATATTTTTCTTAACTTAAGGCCCCGTTCATTTCACCAATTTGAGTTTAGAATTCGAGTTTTGCTACAGTAAAAAGCTCTTAGAAACAGTCACGTCTAACTTTTTTATTACAATAAAAAGCTCTCACATAAAGTCACATCTAAACTCGAATTAAAAGCTCGAATCAGTGAACTAAACGGGCCCTAAGAGACTATTAATGCACATTTTACAAAATAAAATACCGATAGGTCACAAATAGAAGAATGATGTAGGACCAGTTTAACAATGTTGTGCTATTAAAAATTTTTACTATAGTTTTGTTGTTAATCAGAAGTTGTTGTAATTAAAAGCATGTTGGTGTTTGATATTTTTTTAAAACTGCTGTGAATAGCAAAAGTATAAATTTAAGTGTTTGAAAAACCGTATACAAAATTGTTGTGGATATATACAATTAACTAAACATTGAAACAAATTATTATTTAAATTACTTTAAATATTTTCAAAATAAATTATTTTTGTTCAAGTATAAATTATTTTTATTCAAGAAGATAAATTATACATCTACTAAATTTCTTATTTTTTGTTGTTGTTTTTAAAAAATTATAAATTTATCAAAAATATTTGCGAACAATATAAAATAGTATAGTTATTAAAGATTTTTATTTTTAAATAAATATTTTTTAATTTTGTATGAAAACATAAAATTGGTAGATTGTGAATGAAGTATTACATTAAAGATTTTTTATTTTTAAATAGATGTTTATAATATTTTTTTTTTAAATTTAGTATCAAAAAATTAATTAGTAGATTGAGAATGAAGTATTATCATTACTATGGTTATTTTAGTAAATTTAAACAATGAAGCAGAAGTTAGTGTGTAAAAGCAACTCCTGATCTGCTTCTCGAATTCTACTGTTTGATAGTAGTTTTTAAAAGCTACTGGACTACCAAACATGCTAACTTATTGTAACTTCTTTAAAAAAATTAAAAGCAACCTGCAAAAGCAATGCCAAATTACGAGCTCGTACTTGCTCTTCCCCTCTTCATAGTCCCTAAGTTTATAAACATCACAAGCCATAGACATTCTGAGTGTGATTGTTTCGTAAGTTGAACCACTTTTCAAACCTTTTTGTTGAAAGCAAATGACATCTTATACTCTTTATAACTAAAGAAAGACATTGTTGAACACTATTACAATTTATAGGGGAATTTACATAAATATAACATGTATTTTGTGGATAAATATTACGGCCACTCTTACTATTACTCACAACAATATCCATAGTTTGACACGTAAATTCTACTAACATGATATATTATTATTTAAAAAAAATATAATAGTAGAGTCCAGGTATCATATGGAAACACTTGGATCCCTCAATGGAAAATCCCCAGCAACACTCCATTCCCCCCTAAGTGGGGATATGGTGGGGAGAGGTATGAGTTTAGTAAGCGGGGATGGGGATAGAAAATCATTCCCCACCCTGTCCGCTATGTTATCATTTCCTAGAAATTATATGAAATTTAAACTTTAAAAGGAAAAGTTTATAATTACTAATTAGATAGTATATTCTTATACACATTCTAAAATACGGTAGGACTGTACAAAAAAACCGTAAAACTAAAACCGACCGCAACCGACCGAAGAACCGACCGCTCAAAATCCGAAACGGCGGTGCCATATGGAACCGAACCACTTCGGTTCGGTTAACCGACCGATCAGCAAGATAATCGGTTCGGTTTCAGTTTTGTTGTGGGCTCGTCGGTTAAAACTGAACCGACCGAGGTTTTTTTTAATGTTTTCATTTTTTTTTTAATTTATGTTGTCATTTCTGAAGAGTGGATGTCGTTTTCACTCTTAGGAATCACAAAACCCTCTTTCATTTCTCTCAATCTCTCTTCTGCCAATCTGCCTCTCTCTGTCTCTCACTCTCTTTGTTTCTCAATCTCACCCTAGACAGACACCCCCCACCGGCCCACCCACCCGGCACCCACACGACCGACCACCCACCCTCACACCTCACCTCTCTCACTCTCACCCACCCTCAGGGAAGCCCTAGCCGCCGCCTCTCTCCTCAGGCGTCCTCAATCGCACGTCCGCCGCCGATCGCATGTCCGCATCTCACGGTGAAAGAAGCCCTAGCCGCCAGCCGCCGATCGCACGTCCACTTCTGCCAAGCTCGCACGTTCGCTTCCGCCAAGCTCGCACGTCCGCCTCCGCCAAGCTCCGCCGAGGTTAGGCTTTTGATTCCCCATTTTCTATTTCCATCAATCAAGCTTGGGCGATTGCTGTTGCGTTTGATTTTAGATTGATGTTTTGTGATGTTGATGATTGATGTTTGATAAATATTGTTTATGTTGATGATTGTTGTTGCGTTTGATTTTGGGTGATTGTTGTTCCCCACTTTCTATTGGATTGATGTTGGATTGCTGTTGCATTTATTGTTTATGTTGATGATTGATTCCCCACTTTTTTTTTGTTTCGTGATGTTGATGATTGATGAAGAAACGGCCAACTTTTGTACGTGTTTAAGTTCATGAGTGCACATATTGTTTATTGCTAATATCTTGGAATTGTGTCCAAAGCTCTCGTATATATATGCTTTAAGGCTTAAAAGGGAAGTTAATGAGGGTACACAAGCGCGCACACACATATGTATATAGGTGCCAAAGCGGGAGCCATTTGTAAAAATAAATGCTTGATAAGAAAGTTTCATTTATATTGGGAACGGACCGTTCAAAATTTAGGGCAATTACAAGAAGACCCCAACGAGAATGTGACATGTATATTTGTACATGAAGAAGAATTAGATCGTGTGATTGGTGTAAAAAGTGGATGTTTACATATATATATATATATATATATATATACACACACACACGTAGATGACATGAATGGAATATATGTCCAAGAATAGTTGGTCCCTTTTCTTGTTGGGAGCAACTTCCACTGACGTTTACCCTTCAACGTACGTTTGGACATAATGTTGGTGTGTTTAAGCTTCCCCGAGATGTAAATTTGTTTGCCTTAAACGTATCAAAATTCAAAGCTTTTTGCATTGTTCTTATTGTTTAAGTTGCCTTCTTTGGATTTAATGCTTGGAATCTCCATATCCTCTCTCTTATTAGTGAAAGCAGTTAGTACAATTTGAAAAATCTCATGTAGTGAAAGCATGTTGTTTGTGATTGTTTAACTTTTAGCTTAATTTTTTTAGATGTGTTCATCAGAAAAGCAAAAAGAGATAGAGTCTCAATCTAGTAAAAAAGAAACCGAAACTACTAAAACACAAGAGACAACTGAGGAAGAAGGGAAATGTACTAAGAAAAGGAAGAAAGCCCGACAAGTAAGCCCGGTTTGGCAGCATTTCACGAGGGACGAAAAAACCAAAAGGGCTACTTGCAAGTATTGTGGTGTCACTTATGCCGCTGATTCGAAAAAGAATGGCACATCTACAATGAAAAGTCATATAGAAAGTTGCTTGATGAATCCAAAGAGTGAAAATAAATAAAAGACCATCCAATTTAGTAGAAAGATCGGAGCACATGAGGAGGACACTGCTACTAGTACCATGACACTAAGAGCTTGGTCCAAGGAGGGTTATAAGAGAGCCGTTTCGGAGTATATCGTATTGGATGAGTTACCGTTCCGACACGTGGAAGGTAAAGGGTTTAAGCGCTATTCGGCGTACTTGAATCCTAGAGTGTTTGACATTTCAAGGATAACAATTGCGAGGGATGTTTATCAAATGTTTTTGGAGGAGAAGAAGAAGTTGAAGAAGGTTTTAGGAAAGCAACAGGTATGTTTGACGACTGATACTTGGACATCAATTCAGAATATCAATTACATGTGTTTGACCACACATTGGATCGATGAAGATTGGAATATGCAGAAAAGGATCATTAATTTCATCCAAGTTCCGAATCATAAAGGAGAAATAGTTGCACAGGAGATTTTGGTTTGCCTTAATGATTGGGGCATAACTGCATTGTTCACAGTTACAGTGGACAATGCATCGTCCAATGATGTGGCTATGGACAGGTTGAAGAGAAAAGTCAAAGATATTCCTAATTTTCTCGTCTTAGATGGCCATATAATACATATGCGGTGTGTCTGTCACATTCTAAACTTGATTGTTAATGATGGGCTCACGGACTTAGCATATTCTATTGCAAGCATCCGCAATGCAGTTAGGTATGTGAGGTCCTCACCTCAACGCCTCAAGAAGTTTAAGGAGTGCATGAAGGAAGAAAACATCAACTCAACTGCCCTATTGTGTTTGGATGTAAAGACGAGGTGGAACTCTACCTACCTAATGTTGGAGACTTCTTTCAAGTTTGTCCCCGTTTTTGAGAGGTTACTTTTGGATCAAAACTATTGTGCTTACTTTGATGAAGTTATAAAGATAAAAAGATGGAGGGTCCACCAAATGAGACGGATTGGGACAATGCACAGGTTTTTTTGAAGTTCTTAGGTAAGTTTTACACTTTGACGAAGAAGTTTAGTGGTTCATATTATGTTACTTCAAACTTCTATTTCAAAGATATTTGTGCTGTCAAACGAGAGTTGATTAAGTTAGAGGAGTGTGATGGTCCTATGTTGAATGAAATGGCAACGATGATGAATAAGAAATTTGATAACTATTGGAGAAATGTCGAGAAAATGAATCACATGATGTTTCTTGGCTTGGTTCTTGATCCAAGATATAAGTTGGATTATCTTGCTCTTGCCTTCAAGTGTATCTACAATGATTCGACATCTGTCACGTTGTTAAAAGGGGTTGAGGACACATTGCGTAGATTGTACAAGGAATATCATGAGCGGGCTCCTCCTCCACCTTTGGCTCCTCGTCGTCCCCCCCTAATTCTACTATTAAGCAACCGCAATCATCACAGTTGGCCAAACCTCGATTTAGGAATACAAGGTCAGCTCACTCAGAAGAAACTTATTCTGGTTGTAATTCAAGTCCTTCAACAATTACGGCATCTAGTGAGCCCGCCTCAATGCCGGTTATTGATGATGAGATAGAGGCCATGTTTAGAAAGCAAAAGATGAGTGGGAGTGGTGCAAATGTGCAGAAGAATGATGTGGATAAGTATTTATCTGAGCAATGCGAAGAGCTAGTGGATGACAGTTTTGACATCCTAGGTTGGTGGAAAGTAAATGCTCCTAGGTATAAGGTCTTGTCCCAAATTGCTAGAGATGTGCTTGCAGTTCCGGTTTCGACAGTTGCATTTGAATCAGCTTTTTCTACCGGTCGTCATATTCTTGATCCTTTTAGGAGTTCATTGGCTCCCAGGATGGTCGAAGCACTTATTTGCTTAAAAAGTTGGTTGAACGCGAAGGATGAAAAATATGAACCCGTGGTTCTTAGGCAATATATGGATGAGGTTGAATCTTTTGCAGATTGCTATCATGTTGTCTCAGGTAATGCTAATCATGATTGTACATACTACACATACTTGATATAATTATATCTTTTTTATTCATTTCATGACATATGTAAATTAATTTATAATTTTCTTGTAGATGATAGTGAGGTTGTTTCTACTCCAACGTGTTCAAAGGACGGAAGCGCTCAAGTAAATGATGCGGAATCTTCTAAAAGGCCCAAGTAAGATAATTAGAATTATATCTATTTCTTTCTCATTATCTATTCAATTTCATTTACTTAATTCTAATTTTCTATTGTAGCGATGTATATGAAGATATAATGGATTTGGATTTGGATTCGGATGAAGGGGAATAGAAGGTTTATGAGAAATTGGAAATGAACTTCACTATGCTTTTTAATTATGCTTTGGACTTCTTAATTTCTTATGCCAAGTTAATGTATTTTACACTTTGAACATTAGTATTGTTTGTTGTAACTTTCAAATTTCTAGTTTATACTTTAGATTTTGGATATTTTGTGTTTGTGGTATTATCAATTTGGATGTTGTGCTTTGTATTCATTTATTGTGATTACATACTTGCATACAAGGAATATTTTATATTTTTTTTTGTAATTTTTGGTCAAAAAATACAACTAAATATGCAGGTAACCGGATAGTTAACTGATAGTCACCATCCAGATTACAAAAACTGAAAACCGACCGGAAACTGAAAATTCGGTTAACCGAACCGATTCGTATTTCCACGGTTCGGTTTCGGTTTTCAATTTTTAAAAACTGACAAGGTCGGTTCGGTCACCGAACCGACCAAAACTGACGGTTTTTAACCGCCGAACACCCCTAAAATACGGAGGTCACAAATTCATTTTTTTATGCAATTAAGATTTTTTTAATTTGGTCATCGCAAGAATAAGCACATTTTTTTCCTATTAAAAAAAGGGATAAGTATTATCATGGAACTTATCCTATGCTTTAGTCAACTAACATCAATTGAGTTTAGATTTACATCAATTCAAGCTATATTTATTAGGTCGATAAGGGCATAATTTTAGCCTCGTAAATTGATAATTAAATGATAGGTGAAGGAGCTCTAATAGATCATACTTCGATGCTATCCCACCAGTACGCATACTGCGTGTTGATGTTCAAATCTAACACAACACCCCATACGCACAAAATTGAAATATATGACCAGAAGCTGAAACATCATCTCAAAACAAATTTTCATTCTCATGGGTGAACATAGTATGTTTGTTTTATGGGTTTAAATCCATGAGTGTGTTATAGTGTTTTCTTTTTATAAAAAATTTAAATTTTAAAAATTATAATTAAAATAACTGATTTGAACTATAATTTAAACTCATTAAATTTTGATTTGAACTCGTAAATTAAACGGATCATAAAAATTATAATATCTGAGGACAAAAGTGACAATTGAACAATCAACACGTGTTATTTGGTGTGTCTTGAAATGAAATTATAAACATACGAGACCGAAGCCATGAAAACCGACCAATAAAGCCGACGTGTACAGTGTAAATGCGGTCGTTATTTCCACCATCCACGAAATATGCAATAAAGGGTATGCGAATAATTGAGCTTTATATGAATCTATAAAATATGAAGAAGCAGACTTAATTGAAAAAAAAAGTAATAATTCTGAGAAGCACATGGTTTATGTAAACAAAGACCTTGCATGTTTTTCATCTGCCAAAAAAAAAAAAAAAAAAAAAAAAAAAATAATTTATTGAACTTGATGGGACAATTCCATTTAAAAACAGATTTTTTTTTTTTTTAATTTGACGGGACAATTACATTTAAAAAAAGACTTTACTAGTTTTTCACTTTTATGTTATATATAAACTCTATGGTAAGCTCTTTCTTAACAAGGACATGTTACCCAAACTACAATAAAATGAAATGAAATAAATAATACGTTTGCGAAGGAAAATAAACACAATAAAGAATAAGTATCATTGCTTTTCTTTCTTGTATTTATTTTTTTATTTAAGAGAGATTTAGTGTTTACTAAATTTGAAAATCTAAATCCTAATAAATTTAATCTTGAGTGGGCTCCACTTTGTAAGGCTAAGTCATCCGTAGACCGAATAATTTATCAGGTAAAGACTAGTGAGTTATAATTTAAGTTAATGAATTTTTTGTTCAACCCTAATTCCCTGTGCATAAACCTATTAAACTACCATTCCTAATTATTTTATAAGTATACCCATAATCTAAATCTAAACATACATAACAGAGTCAAAGAAAATAAAGAGAATGCTCCTCTTTTAACCATATGTCAGCCTATTTTTTTCTTTTATGTTTTGTTTTTTTGCTATTTTACTTTTTCTATTTTTTTGGCTTTTGGTTTCTTGCTTTTCCCTCCTTTTACTTAGAACTTATATACAACTTATTTTTAGTTTTTTCTTTTTATCTTTTCTCCTAATCTTTTGCTTATTGCATATTTTTGTTTTTCTCCTCACACTCTTTAACAATTCATTTTTTTATGATATCCTTATTTGAAATACTTTCTTTTTCTCCCTCTCTTTTAATTAAAATAATACTTTTCAAATATATCCATATTTAATTTTTTTTTAGTCATAAGCTCCTATACAACTTTAATTCTTTTTCGATGTGATTTTTAGAAATATATTTTTTTTCTTTCTCTAACTAATGGACTTAGTTTCTAAAGAGGTCACGTGTTTTGACTGATGATAAACTTACAAAATTATTGTTCACGTGCATATAACACGTGACCTAACTAGTTAAAAATAAAAAGGGCGACACTAGTCACCCCCTCTTTCTCCGATTCATATGAAATAAACATGCTCTTGATATGGTGATTGAATGCTGCCTTCTTAACCCTAGTGATGTACTAAACTACCCCTTGAAAATTTGAATAAAACTTTACGGGGATAGCATAAAACAATCTTTTCAATCATTGATCATAAACAAATTCTTATCCTACGTACTCCATAAAACATCAATACTAATAACCGCATATTCCATATTTCCATGCCCTTTCGTTCTTTTCTTTTCTGCAAAACTCAAACATGAATAACAGAACTTAAGTCAATAACCGTTAATCACTATTTCTTTTTTGAAACTTCTCTCTATTTATTTAATTTTTTTTACTTAAAATTAATTTATCACGGAACTAATTTTTATAAGTAATTGTCACGTAAGTTTGTTTAATATTTATATGTGGAATTTTGAGTAGGTGGTTAAAGAAATATAACTAGGACTAGATGACCCAGTGGAGAATTATATTCCGATCGAAGACATATATGGCGAATAAAACAAAACCTGGTTCAAACAAAACTTCTATAAAAATGGAAAGAAATGAACCTGGTCGAGAATTCCGGCTAGATGAAGTTTACACACAGACGTCTTGTCTATCTGGATCTGGATAATCTTAATCAGGAACCACTTATAAAGTGGGAGTGATCAATCACTAATAAGCTTTTGCTGTTTGGACGCATACCAAACTTCATTTTTTTCCTTTTGAAATATAAAGTTCTTAATAAAAGAAAATCACGGAGAAAGATATAATATTTGCAAATGTTAGTTATATTATATTTAGTTTGTTTCTGATAGTAATGATTCTTAAATGCTTGGATACTTAAAAACTATTTTGTGGGCATGAGTTATCTATTAAATTCCTGTTTAGTATCTGCAGATCTATATATATATATATGTATGTATGAGAGGATTTTTAAACTTTTGCTTCAACGTATAATTATATGTATAATTAATAAATAAATGGAGAGATAGCAACATAGTAGAGACATTTAGCATCTCCATTAAGTAGCTCATACAAATTCCCATCCTCGCTATTTTACAATCCAGACAAAATGGCAACCTTACAAAGAAAAAATATAGTAAGCAACAACTCTACAGAGAAGGTAAATTGAAAACAGCAGAAAATAAACATTGAATTTATTTATACATTTTGAAACCCTTGTGCTTTTGAACATAAAGTACGAATGCATCTTTTTTTTTTTTTTAATAGAATTAATGGTCACACTTTTATGTAGCTTATTGAGTTTACGCCTTTTTAAAGGCAGCTTATTCTATATGCATAGTTAATAAACAAGTGGAAAGGAATGGACACGCCAAAGCGAGTGACCGATGCTGGCAATAATGAATCACATACCATAATATATGTACTTCTTTCAATAAGATAATCATGGATAGAATGGCTTCTTATTATATATATATATATATATATATATATATATATGCACAAATAAGTCATCATTGAATAAGCATATAATGGTCCACATCGATCCATTACGTGTTTTCTGCGTAGGATTTCCACATCTACACGTAAAATTCTTTTGAAATTAACAAATTAGATAATCATTTAGAGGACAAACTTCTTGCCTTGGAACAATTATTAATTACTAATCGAATGAATATAAGAGTGAAATCATAACTACTCCTACGCGACATGAAAGCACGGGAGCATTTGGAGCAAGGATATTCGTGCTATGATTCGGATCATGATTCGTGACTCGTTACAATATTTTTTCTTAAAAAAACACACATAAATTGAGAATAATTCTGAATCATATTTTTGAATTTATGAACCAAACATAATTATAATACATGTTCTTCATCTTCAACGTCAACTTATATTAATAAGAGATATCAGAATCTATTTATTTTTTTATTTATTTTTTTACCATCTGAGAGTGGTGCACTTCGTGTAGTGTTTGCACCCCTCACTACTACAAATTTACATTAAACAAGGCCGTACGACGACAGTTTCTAAACGTCGTCCAATAATATACAGCAGCAAATAAAAAAAAAAAATAGTACAGTAAATATTATTCGTGTTTCAAAAATTCGAACATGCATAATTGGTATCGTTTTAATTAACTAGACCCGGCCTTATTAAAGGTCGTTGCATTTATAATTGCATCAGTACATCATTCATTATTTTTGGTGCCACTTGGCACTTGCTACAACGTTTGAGACCGTAACGTCGTCGGCCTATAGAGCTCACCTCTTGGAAAACTGATAGGTAGTGTGGTTCATTGCTTTATCAGGTTTTAAACCCATGAATAAATTTGAATTAATATTAGGCTTATTTAATTTTCTGAAGCTGGACTGTGGGTTTAAAATCCATCCTAAATGTTTAAAACTCATTTCGGAGAACTTTACTCTCCCTTACACTTTGGCGGTTTGAACCTAGAGTCATGTACAGTAAAAACCTATCCAAATACCATGGTTTTAAAAATAACACTTTAAACTGATGTAACTAAATACCAGTTTAAATTTTAATCGCTATTCAAATTTTACATCACCAAACCTCAAAGTCCTACCGCAGTTTAAATCACAAATTTGAAATCACTGATTCAAATAAAAAAGGTCCACCTTTCAAAAAAATAAAAATAAAAAAGATTTAAAACTACCCAATTCGAACGCACAAAGAGAACACAGAAATTGGTACAAGAGAATTTTTATCCTAATAACTTTTATTATTAACAATGTTCCTTAATTATTTTCACGCGTGAATTTCAATTACATATAACGAAAGAAGCTTACTAGAATTTGTTGCCTTTACCCTCTTCAACGTCGTACTTAAGATCTGCCTTGCACTTAGTTTAAAGCTTATCTAGTGCACGACATCCATCGTAGTGACTTGGGCAATATGCACTTGTTACATATTAGCTTTTGTGGGATCATGTCATGAAAAGAAAAATAGCTAAAGAAAGTGACATGAAAAGAATAATCTCCCATATCGACAATAAAAATTCGAAGAACAGATAAATCTCACGATCACTTTATCACGAATCAACTCACGCGTTTAAACACTAAATAACGTAATAAAAATAAAAAAAAATACTAAAGAAGACATGAATCTACAGTTGTTCACCTCAATTAGTGTTTCCTCACTGTAAAAACAAATTATTACAAGTGAACATTAAAGCTTCTGCCAAGAATTGGATAAGGGCTACCTCGTAGGGTTAACCCTTAATTTATAATGTGCCTAGGTCGGTTATTTCCTATTTATTTTGAAACATATAATAATTTTTTGTAATTTCCTTTTTGAATGACTTCTTGATTCTATCGTGAGCTCTATACTGACTTTTCACTTATTTATTTGTGCCCTACGTGTGTGTTTGTATATATACAATATTTAGATGCGTGTATATATAATCGACAGGGTCCACTAACTCCAATCAAAATACAGATCACCGTTAGGCAGTATCTTATCTTTGCTTACCCCAAAGAGATATGGCACGCTGATGTGGACTCAAATATTTTATTAGTTCTTCAGCTTATCCTGTTTCTATTATCTCATAATATATGCTTCCCATTATTTAAAAGAAAAATAAAGATTTTCAGAATACACCCCATGTAATATACTGACTAGTTATAACCTTATTATTAATGTATCATAAAATACTTCAATAAAAAAAAAAAAAAAGGCAGAACCAATTAAATAATGAAGCTTAAAAGTGAACCAATCGAAGAGTTGAAGTGCCAACTGAAACTCTAGAGAAAATGCCAAACACTACAATTTAGAATGGACAAGTAACCGAACAATGTTGTATTTTGTCAGACGGAAAAGCAAATTTGGGGAAAAAAAAGACAACCAATGCGTAGAAAAAATAAAAGTATTTCATACCCTAATTGATTGAAAGTCACAAAGCAATCAACATTGTGAAGCAGCAAAATTGTGTAGAAATAGTATTGAAATAGGAGAGCCAAACAAATGAGTTCCCATCAAAACAAGTTGGCAAGCATAGGATATTTTTCTTTTTTCCCACTAAATAAATGCAAAAGAATAACTTAAGTGCAGTGCGTTTAACCAATTAGGGAGATCCCATATTATTTGCAAGTGATAGATCAATATATTATTCTTTTTTACAGTTTATAAAAAAACTTGGCTCTAATAATCCAAACTGATGTGGGACTAAAATAGGGGAACCATACCAAAGAGAATGAATCCCTTCATTTCAAAACAAAGAAAGAAATAGAACCAAAGTATTATAGGGATCTTAGATTTCAAATGTAAAACAAAAGCACAAGAGGAGAAATACTATAAATTTCAGTATTTAATGATTATTATAAATTATTCTCTTATTGTAATTACAAATTATCTTATTATATCGTCAAACGAAATGATAATTTAGAAAATTGAATCAAAATAAAATAAGAAAACTTGATAAATGAAACTAATCTAAATCTCAAAATAATATACACCTAATTGAATAAAAATTAAATATTAACTAATATCCTGATCCCCATCAATATTGCTGCAGATTCGAGCACTATAAACAATGGCCACTGGTTACAAAATAGATCCAATAAAAAACAGGCATCAACTCCATCAATTGCTTAATTTGCGCAGATTTTTTCCCCCTCTAGATAGTGTATATATATATATATATATATATATATTACTGATACCAATGATTATAAATTGGACACAATTCATGAGTCATATGAAATATTGTTGTATGAACTTTTGATTTGGCATCTGTCTATAAATTATATCAACATGTCATAATCTGTCTGCGTTGAATCCATCTGTTGTCTATTGATACTCTTATTCCTAATCAATCACATTCATCGTGACCCCATCGCTACAAATGCTCGACTCCTTTATGGACTATTATGTAAATTTAATACACAGTGATTGTTATTAGTTTTAGAGAATTTTCAAATAAAATTACAAGACTGAACAACTACAAAATGTATACAACAAAGAATATAGTAATCTTTGTGGCAAGGGCAATAATTATGACAACGATGTTTTCTCTGTGGCACAAATAGACAAGTCTGAATTTGGGCTCAAACGGACAACAATTACAATGCTTCAGATTAAATTATTTTCTCTGGAGTTTCCGTGAACATAATTAAAGCAAAAGCTTAAATTCTGCTGTAAGCGTGACCGCTGCTTTTTTTTTTCTTTCGTTTTTCTTTCTTTCTTTATGTTACAACTCAAAGTAAAGTATATCCAAATTAAGTTCACTAAAATTATAAAACATTTACTAATCTCCGCTCTGTAAATTGGAATCTAAAAGAGTGATTTTCAATTTTGTACCTTGCATTTTTGAGTTTTGAAAAAAAAAAATGTTAACCTTGTGATTCTGGATGTTTTCAAAATTTACTTTTAATTTTCAAATTTATAAGTTTGTTCTTTCATGGGCCAACAATTGATAGCGACGTACTCTTTATAACTTACAGAGGATCATGCAACAAATAACAAATAAAGACTTATGTTTTTTTAAAAAAATGCGACTATGGTTTTTTAAGCTAAGTTGCAAAGGGTAATTTCACCAACTAGTGTTTCAGTACCAGTTTATCCGTAAAATATAAAGTTAATTTATAGTCATGAACTAGGGGGTCCAAAATTAGTTGTTGACCTAAAAAAAAAAAAATTTTAACATGAATCAAAATTTAGAAGTACAATTATTATGAGAACATAAAAAAATACAGGCATACGTTTTCTATTAGCTAAAAATACATAATATAAAATAGTAAATATTCCAATCTAATACGTTAAAACGTTGCGATATCTATGCAAGTATTCAAGAACCGTGGTAGGAAGATTTTGAGATTCTAGTATTTTCCGAAGGTGAGATTGAGATTGCCAGAGCGAAGTCAAATATGTTGAAATATTCACTAATTATTAGGAGCATAATTTGATATAATCAAAGGGACGCCATGGAAGGAATATTTGTCCGGATTGACCTCTGCCATATCCACATCCCTGATCTGGCATAGAGAAATTCAGCTGAATCTCCCGCTGAAATTGAGACTGCCGGTAGTCCGTTATTGATACTATATTCTACCTCTGCTCTCATCGCGGTCCTGCAAAATATCGATAATATCAACTTCATGACTCAGATTAAGCACAAAAGATATTCTCTCAATTGAACTTTACTTTTTGAAACTTTTATTATTTGCGACACATAGTTCATTAGAATAATACTAAGTGCCGTGTCTAATCCAATAATTTTCAACTCTCAAATGGTAACCATAAAATCTCTTACTGTTCACTATTAAAAAAAATAACATCATCAAGTTTCTTTTCTTTTTCTTTTTTGATGAATTTAAAATCATAAAGTTGTTACTGACGTCCAATTGACAATAATTAATGGTCAGTTTATGGGACCATGTGAGACCTTTTTTTTTTTTTTTTTTTTTTTTTAAGTGAGTCGTTAATTGAAAGGTAGTATACTAATGGTTTATTTGTTTTAGTTGGAGTGTTTGATTAAGAGCATTACTATTTTATAAAAGCATCTGGACCAAGATAAATAAAGGGAGATTTGGTAACCTAACACCTGTATATAAGAGAAGACGTGGTGAAAAAGAACTGTCCGATAAATCCAGAACATGTTGATGAGAATATAACCAATCAACAACAGATCAAGTTTCAACGAAATTTCTTATTTTTTTCTGTAAAGATGAATAGCATATATCTCTCATAAGAGCAAACCAAATTGACATGTCAACGAAAACTTTTAACATTTGAGTTGAAAAAAAAAATCCTCCAATGCAATACTATTTTTGAGGCTAAATTTGATAAATACTATACTTGGTAGCAAATTTGACACTAAATATAACATATGGAAATTTTGACATTTGATTGTTATTAGTTGATGTATGAACTTTCTCATTTAATTATCACAACATTGTTATTTTAAATTACTTTAATTTTATGCCTAAGACTGCTTGGTCTAGTGGCACAGGGAGTTCAAGTGAGGTAGAGTTTTGAGAGAGGTTGCGAATTCAATCCGATGTTATGTATAAGAAAAATCAATAATTATCACAAAAAGTGGATGCAATATTTGAAATACCATTATAGGTTATTTTCATTTTTTTTGTGACAAATATAACATTGATACTAACATTGTCCAAGTTGTTGAAGAGAATTCAACCTACATCAACATAAACTTGTACTCCAAAAAGACAATTTCTAAGGCTTTAGTTTTAATTCAATTAATCATATGGGAGTTTCTCTAGTAGCCCATCTATCGGTAGTCCTAGTTTTTGACCGTTAGATCTGGTCAAAATCACATTAGATTGAGAAAATATGCAGAATAGAGAAATTCTGTTACTGAAACATATCTAATGACTTAAAAATAAGGGACTATCGGTAGTCCATTTTTGCATGGACTATCAGAGAAAATCCCTAATCATACTTCACCTACTCATAATACTTCAGATTAATAAATCGCTTTCTAATTTTTTGTTTTTTTGGTAACATTTACTTTGTCCAGAGATTATCAGAGAAAGTCCCTAATCATATATCACATAGTCATAATACTTCAGATTAATATATCACTTTCCGTCGAGTGGTTGCCGGTCTGCATCTTTTCTTGTTTGAGGATCCCAGTTGAGGCCAAGGCACATCATTTGTAGACGAACTTTTGCTCCTTTTTGTGTACCCTGGCTGGTAAAATCTCCCAGGCCCAAAGCTAATTTTCCAACAGCTTTTCACAATGTTAACCTGCAAAATGGCAAGTGATTATCTATGTTGAATATTAGAAATCCTTCAAAAATGAAACTTGGTATTAGGTATCAAAAATTGCCAAACAAAAAGTTAATTTGGAGATCAAAGTGACACATGATCATAATTCAGAGGTCAATAAATTCGGGATGACTTAGACAAATGGTATAATCTTGAAATATAATAAAAAAAAATTAGAATATTGTTTAAATAGTAAAAACTAAAATCATTAAATAATGAGTACATATTTTGTTATATAGAAAGTGACAACTATTATAATAATTATTACTTGTGTAATTTCCTATTCCTAAAACAAAAAATTTATTATATATTTCAATTCCACATGGCATGTAGTATAACTTTTAGTCACACTTCATGAAAAAAGAAAAAAAAAAGTTTACTCAAATTAATGTCTCTCTTACAATTGAGTCCTATTCCACCAAAGCTAAGGGGCGCTTTTTTTTTTTTTTTTTTTTGGTGAATAGCTAAAGGGCTTTTTAGATATGTAGTAAAATTTTACAAGTTATATTGAAATATAACATAAAAATTAAAAAACTTTATGAAATAGTAAAGTTAATATCTTTAAAATAATTACTATGTCATTTTATAGAGCAAACATGAAAGTCTTTAAAATAATTACTATAGAATTTTTGTTTTTCCTAAAATATCTCAACTCCCACTCTCATAAATAACGAGGAAATAAATTTGTCATGTAGTTTGATTGTGACAAGGATAATTACGATGCCTGCCAGGCTGCCATAGAAACGGGGTGCGGATCAAGTTATGCCAGGGGTGAAAAACCGTTTACTTTTTCTGTCATGTGGCAGAACCAAAATCAGAAAAAGGAGACAAATACCCTGCCTCCCTCTCTCTCTCTCTCTCTCTCTCTCTCTCAGGTGTCGAACGTCTGTAACCTCCATCCCTCCTTCTCACGCCACTGTTGTTACGCTACACCGGCAACATGCCTGAGCCAAAGAGGAGATTTGCCTCATTGGCTTAGTCACTAATCTGGTTCTGTGTCGTTTCTATGTCCACGACAATGGGATTTTTTTTTTGAAATTTTGTAAGTTTTGATATGTGGTTGTGGAACTTTTGTGAACATGTTGGTGTTTAACGGCTGTGGCGCCGTCGGTATTGGCGGTTATCGCCCAGTATTGCGATGGGATACGACTGGTATCACAGACAGATACTGGTATCTAGTTATTTTGTGATTTTGATTATTTTTTCTTTTAATTTATACATTTTTAGGAGACTACAACGTCCAAACAGCCACCAATTCCAGTGGTTGCCGCCCAGTATCGTGACTGGATACTGTTTGGTATCTCGGCTGGACACCAGTATCGTGGTCAGTTTTACGGTGGATATCGGACGGTATCTTAATAATACATTTGGTATTCAAGTATGGCATGATGGCGTGACTCTAATTTTTAGAATTGAATTTTTTTTTTTTTCATAATCTTAATAAATATATCTTAAAAGTGTATGAATTAAAATAATTTATTTTAATTTATAATTTTTTTAATTAAATAATTACATTAAAAAAATATTTATTCCATACGCTTTAAATTCTCCATTTTTTTTCTTTTTTCAAGTCAATCCAACGCTAGAATCCATGTAAGGAGAGGGCTAAAGCCCAATTGAAACGGCCCTCTAACTGCAGGCTAGAACTGAATAGCCCAGTTGAACATGGGAAACTAAGACGTCATTCAAGCGTCGGAAGAGAGTCAGCTGAAGACACGTGTTAGCAACAACAATTCCTCTGGTCCCACTCCGGATGAGACCCAGTGTACTCAATGACCCAAAGCAAATTAGATGGATCGGGTCCCACTTTAAAGGATTATGCTCCCCCAGTCCCACTGGCCACTCCTGCAGAACTTGAGCACTCACTATTGAGTCCTGCAAAAAGGTAACGCACTCACTAACCCATCTTTAATTTCTTTGGAAAAAAAGAAAAACCGTCAAGTTGCAAGTTTTTTTTTTTTGTTTTTGAAACAATCAAGTGGTAAGTTTAATATTAGAGACGATTATAATCTTTTGTGTCTACCGAGGCAATTAGCAGTGGATTTTTTTGGGACCCGTATGCTTTAAACTTTTAAAGCCCTTTCTACTAATGTATAACAAAATAAAAAGGTAAGCGCTTGAATCTAGATGATTTAGAATTCAGTGACATTTTAGCAATTGAGTTATTTTACTTCTATTTTTGGTGATTCTCGCTCCTTTCTCAATAGTTTGATTGATTCTCATTTTCATTGATTTTCATTTTCTTCTCGATTTTATACCACACATTCTTTTATAGAAGTTGCTTTTGTGTAGTTAGTAAATTACTGATAAAGTTGGTTAATAAGAATTGGTATAAAAATTTGGCGCCATTGCTTTTTTCTTTAGCAAATTCAATAATGTTTCATTTCAGATATTACACTCAAAAGCACATTTTCCCGTGGACACCCTGTATCCGTACGCCTGTTTAGTCCATTAATTATGACTACTTTAAGCAGTTGCACTGAATTACTAAAAAAATAAAATTTGACAATTCATTGGAATAACGCCCATCATTAGCACATATGGTATTAGCTATAACAAACAAGCTAATATTAAAAGCTCATTAACTTTTTGGTAGTGGGGATTGGGGAAGTCTTGCAAAAGTTCCACTTTCTCTCACCAAAAAATACTTGCCAAGAAAATCCCAATGTTGATTTGCAAACCCACTAGAGAAATAGCACCAAAAGTGACAAATATTTGAGAGTAGAATTCTCTCTCATGCAGCTCTATTCATTCATTTGCTCTCTCATCCTATTGTTCAGCTATGTCTACTCAAAATCAGATATCAATCTCAATTATTACTTCACACTAGCTGTGCCTGAGGAGTACAACATGGGATTCATTGGGAGAGCTTTTGTGATGGAGAACAACAAAATGGAACCAAATTTCAAAGTGGCATTGAGTGTTGAAGCCATTGAAGGGAAGTTCTCTTGTTCCTTGGAAGTGTTCCTCGGAGATGTCAGAGTCTGGAATTCCGGGCATTATTCGAGATTTTACGTGTCGAATAAGTGTGTTCTTGAGCTGACTGGTGATGGAGATTTGAGGTTGAAGGGTCCAAAAGAGAGAGTGGGATGGAGAACTGGTACTTCTGGACAAGGTGTGCAGGTAAAACTAAAGCAAAAGTATTCACATTTGAAAAAAAGGAACAAAAAAGTTGCTACTACAAATTGATTTGAGGTTGTTTTTACTTTATGTTGGGTAATTGTGTGTGTAGAATTAAAAATGTTGCTACAAAATTAGAATTGCCGTAATTCTGAATTGAGATTGGGTATTTGGAGAATTTTGCCTCTTCAGTAGAATATATGAAATTGTTGTTTCTCTATATTTGATATTTTGGAGAGTATTGTGGTGGGATATTTCTTTAGCTAAATATTACACATTAGAAAAGAAAAACAGAAAAAAAAAATGTCACCACAAGTTGAAAGTGTTGTTAACTCTATTTCTCACATACACTTTTGTGATTCGCTCTAGGGTTTAAAAAAAAAAACCCAGATTTGTAATTTGGATGTCCATGTTTATAACTATTAGATTTTATAATTAGGAAAGATTTAAGAGAGTGCCCAATCTAATTGAGATGTTGTTAGAGTTTTTTGAATATTATGTTCGGGAAAAATAAAATATTACATATTGACAGATTCCCAAATTATTTAATTTTCGAAGAACGTGTACTACCGATAAGATAGCTGACTTCATTACTGCGGATTTTGATATATTTTAGTAATGTTATTTCCCTTTTTTTCTTAAATGAATGTTTTCTTAATTTTGATGCAGAGGTTGCAGATACTAAAGACAGGCAATCTAGTCCTGGTTGACGCCTTGAACCGTATAAAGTGGCAGAGCTTCAATTTCCCAACGGATGTGATGCTTTGGGGACAGAAACTCAACGTTGCCACTCGGTTGACTTCTTTTCCTACAAATTCTACCTCATTTTACTCGTTGCAAATTGAGAACAACAGAATTGCAGTCTATTTAAACATTGGTAAGTTAAACTACTCCTACTGGGAATTTAAGGCTTCCAAGAACAGAAACATCACGTTTATTGAATTGGGTTCGAAGGGACTAATGTTGTTCAATGATAAACACAAGAAAATCGCGCAGATTCCGTCCCATGTTTTTCAGCCTCTTCGGTTCCTCGCATTGGGGAACAGGACAGGCAACTTGGGACTATACTTTTACTCTCCAAGCAAAGCACAATTTGAGGCCTCCTTTCAAGCGCTCAACACAACTTGTGATCTCCCTTTGGCCTGCAAGCCTTATGGAATTTGCACTTTTTCGAACGCTTGCTCGTGCATTCGGGAAGATGGGGTCGGTTCGAATTGCGACGGAGGTTTCCCGAGAGGGTTTTGTGGCGGTGAAGGCAACGGGGTGGAGATGCTTGAGTTGAAGGATGTTAGTAGTGTGCTTAGAGTTGCTCCTAAAAGAGTGAATGTTAGCAAAGAGGAATGTGAAAAGTTGTGCTTAGACGATTGTCGATGTGCTTCAGCGGCTTTTTCCTCAGGGGCTAAAGATTCACAAGTGTGCTTTTTGTATGAATTTGTTGGGGGGCTTAAACAGGTTGACAGACGCAGTGGAATGAGTTACATGGTTAAGGTTCCAAAGGGAACTCATGGGGTTCATGAGAAGTCCAATGTGAAGAAGTGGGTATTGATATTGGTAGGAATTGTTGATGGGTTCATTATTCTGCTTGTTTTGGGAGGACTTGGTTATTATTTAGTACGAAAGAGAAAGAGGAACTTACTGGATAATGGCAATGACACTTGAAAGTGTGTGATTTGATTAAAAGTTTTTGGGGAAGGGAATAGAATTCTTTTGCAAACCAAATTTTGGCTCCTTGGTTGAAAAGATATACAATTTTGTTTATTTTTTGAAGAGCACATTTACTTGCAAATTCGTCTTATATAAAAATTCTGTATGCTTGGTGTTGACGGTGAATTTTCGCCAACAAAAACAGGCCGGTTTACCTCTGAGTTTCCCGTCGGATTACCGACTTAAAAATAGGTTATGTGTAGGAGTTTGATGTGCCTGTGGTATTTTTTGTGTAGTAGGCAATATAAGAAAAAGAGTACTTAAAGCAGGAAACGCACAAGATTTATAGTGGTTCACTCTTATAAAATGAAGAGCTACATCCACTGTGGTTTGTCATTCCTTTTTGAGAGTGTTACAATTTACAAATTGCTCTTTTGTTCTTTCTTTTTCCGGAAAGATCAACCTCTTTTTCGTATGAGGTTTCTCTCCTTTTATAGCCGAGCTTCCTTCATTGGAGGGATTTTCTCTTGTAGGTTGAACAAGCACTCAAGTGGTCTGCCTTTCTAGGCCCAGCCCGTAGCCCACTAATCACTTTTTGCGCACTATTCACTCAGGCAATTAGTCTCCCATTACGGCTCTGTGCACAGCTGTAACCCTTTTCTGTCCCCCGTAGGAGCGGTTTAAGGGTTTGCATTTAATGCCTCTACTGTGGACATCCCTTACGCAGCTTGCCACGTTAGGCTTTCCCTCAAGGAGCATTCCCCTCGTCGCCAGTGTTGTTTAGCCCAATCCTTCTTCTTGGCGGTGGACTTCTATGTTGTAAGGTCGACGGTACGACCTATCGACGTCAGATGAAATCGATACCCTAAGTTGGGCTTCTTACTCGGGCTCTAAATGACGGAAGGGAAGGGGGTCCCAAACGTCGAGGGTTCTGCTTTGCGAGGAGAGATTAAGGCCACGTGTCGTGTTGTCCTCCCTCCACGTGTCCTCCATAATTCCCCCCATAACAGCTACCCCCCAGGTCGAGGGTTTCTTTTAGACAGCCTCGAGCTTAGGTTCGTTCGTCCTTCTGTGCTTCGGGTGTGAGAAACCGGTCTCGAGCCTTCGCCCGTAATGATGGTTTGGATGCTTCGGATTTTCTTGAGGAACGCAACCGTCGCGTCGGTCACTTCCCTATGCTGACGTGAGGCCTTATTTCGAAAGGACGTACGTGAGCCCTTGGATCGCGCCCCTTCGTTTTCTCGCCTTTGCCTTGCTGTCGTTCGATTTGGGAAAACTACCCCCTCCGTTGGATCTCCACAAGCCTCATCTGACAGTCAGGGGTCGAGGGCCTATTTTTCTTTAAATATTCTCTAAACCGAAGTCATTCTTTCCAAACAAATTCCTTAGAACCACCGTTATTCTGCTTGAACTTCTCCCTAAACTTCTCCCTGTGAATCTCTGATTTGCGCTCCCTGCTTCCTTTGGAGGACACATGGAGGGAGGACAACACGACACGTGGCCTTAACCTCTCATTGCAAAGCAGAACCCTCGACGTCTGGGACCCCCTTCCCTTCCGTCGTTTAGAGCCCGAGTAAGAAGCCCAACTTAGGGCGTTGATTTCATCTGACGTCGACAGGTCGTACCGTCGACCTTACAACATAGAAGTCCACCGTCAAGAAGAAGGATTGGGCTAAACAACACTGGCAACGAGGGGAGTGCTCCTTGAGGGAAAGCCTGACGTGGCAAGCTACATAAGGGATGTCCACAGTACAAGCCTTAAATGCAAACCCTTAAACTGCCCCTACGGGGGACAGAAAAGGGTTACAGCTGTGCACAGAGCCGTAATGGAAGACTAATTGGCTAAGTGAACAGTGCGCAAAAAGTGATTAGTGGGCTACGGGCTGGGCCTAGAAAGGCAAACTACTTGAGTGCTTGTTCAGCCTACAGGAGAAAACCCCTTCAACGAAGGAAGCTCGGCTATAAAAGGAGAGAAACCTCATACGGAAAAGCGGTTGATCTTTCCGGAAAAAGAAATAACAAAAGAGCAATTTGTAAATTGTAACACTCTAAAAAAGGAATGACAAACCACAGTGGATGTAGCTCTTCATTTTATAAGAGTGAACCACTATAAATCTTGTGCGTTTTTCTGCTTTAAGTATTCTTTTTCTTATATTGCCTACTACACAAAAAATACCACAGGCACATTAAACTCCTACACATAACTTATTTTTAAGCCGGTAATCTGACGGGAAACCCATAGGTAAACCGGCATGTTTTTGTTGGCGAAAATTCACCGTTAAAACTTGAGAAATTCAGAATTTTATTTTTCTTAGTCTGATTGAAAAGCAAGTTTTGAACTCTTATTGTGGCGCCACATAGTGAATCTAGAAAGAACACATCTCAAGGAAAATGTAGGTTACCAAATATACTAGTACTAAATTAAACCCGGTTAACCAATATTTTACGAATTAATTTCAAACTAATTTGCTTCCTATTTCAACTAAAGATTAGCCAATTTGAAACAAATACGAAAGTTCTTGTAGTTACAATATCTCCAATGTTGTCGGTGAAAAAAAAAAAGAGGCAGAATTGAGAGTACAGTTCCCTTCCTTCGTCCACAATAGAATTGGGAGCACAATTACTCAATTAGAAAGTGTAAGTTTTGAAACCCTAAACTCACAATTTTAATAATAATAATAATATTATTATTAATGGTCATACTTTTATTATCCTTCACCCCTCAATTCCAACTTTACTCACGTTCATGAGTCATGAGGAGGGCATATCAAATACATAATGTATTGTATCCTAACATATGCACTTGATTGTGACACGTGCCTCACTTAAATTTTATAATTTAATTCCTGCATCTAATTTTTTTAAAAAATTAATTAATTGTGCCCCCAATTAATAAAAAAGATGATAATTGTGCCCTGTAAAAATTTATTAACTGTCTCCCTTCAACAAACATTATATCTTATATTTGTCATTTTTTATTCCCATTGAGAACTTTTTCTCAATCCGCCATTCTTTATTGATGTTTGAATATGGTTTGTGTGCCTTTATTTTTCTTGATAGAAAAATATATGTGTTTATATTTGCGGAACCGACAATATCATTATATCAAAGCAGGGGACGCATGGAGGGCACTCCTTAAAACAGTCCACCACCCATTACGCCACATGGGGCATGCTATATCCACTAAAATGATGAATGCTAACTCAAAGGGTAGACAGAACGAGATTAAAAGGATTTCAGGGCTCCGTTCACTTCACCGATTCGAGTTTAAAATTTAAATTTTGTTATAGTAAAAAATTCTCAAAAACAGTCACATCTAACTTTTTTGTTACAGTAAAAAGCTCTCACATAAAATCACATCTCAACTCGAATTACAAACTCAAATCAGCGAAATAAACGGGTTTCTCCTAGATGTTTTTTAGTTGACCAAACTTGAGGAATATCCCTTAATTAAAGAGGGGACCTTTGGATTTTTACTACCTGATTCGGATTTATGCTCTTTTAATGAACGAGTTAAAAGTCGACAATATAAATTTTTATCAAAATCATCCTGGTTGGTCAAAAAGGTAATCTATAAGATTACTACCGATAATTTACCAAATGCCTTAGAAAGGTAATCTCTGATTACCGACATTGGTCATCAACCACTGATAGTTGGTGTTTTCGTCAAGAGGAATCTGTTAGGTTATTTTCATGTCATATTATTTTTTACTTTTAACTAAAAAATACTTACTGAAGGTCGACGACATTAATCACCGGAGAGAAATATCTCCGGTCTTTGACACCGTCACTGGAGAAGAAATAATCTACCATATTATATTTTTTATTTTTTAACTAAAAAAAATGATTAGGGACTTCAATTGTGAATCCATAATATACTGCCTATATCAACAACAAACACCATATGATCAAATTATGCTCAATTTTCATATTAAAGAAAAACAAATTATTAAAAATTACTTTATAAAATTATACACAAATTTCATAGAGAAACAAGAAAATTACCAAAAAAAAAAAAAAAAAATACAATATACAACAAAACTTTGATCTCCAAACGACGAGTTGGATCTAGTCAGTTACAGAACTACGTACCATTCGTTTATCATATATGACATTTCCATCGGATATAGTTTTGTTGCCAATAGTAATAGCACAAAAATAAATATTTCCAAGATATCAACAATTACAATAAAAATCACAAATATCTGATTGGTTACATTGTGCTTTTGTAGTTACCATTTGCGGTAAAATTGGCGAGGATTTCAGTCAACTTATGGATTTTTCACAGAGTGATCACTTCTTTATTTATGGGGCATTAAAGAAGAAAATGAATCCTCAAGCTCAGAATATTTATATTTAGGTCATTGTAGCTACCGTTTGGTCTCTTTAGAAGTTTCTTAACAGAATCATTTTTGAAAATTTTAAGATTTTTGAACGGGTTGTTATTACTACTGTTTGGCATTGTGTCGTGAAATTCTCGCAAGCGCAAGAATCGAACAAGTAACATAGTCATATAGTGATAAGAAAGATATAATTTTCACAATGATTATGTTTAATTTGAATTAATTACCAAAATTACTCTTAAAATTATTTGAACAATCAATTAAAGAAAATATAAATAATTAAATTAAACTAGACAAAATAAACTAGTAACAGAAATTAAATTTTTAGGACTACAATTACACCCAATAACTTTCATTTGAATTAATTTACTTTCTAATTGATTAATTTCAACTAGTCGAATTGTTAATTAGCCGAATGCACTTACTTACTTGCCTCTTTTGATAAACTAGTTCTCACCTAATTTAACTACACTAAAGACGAAAAAATAAATAATTAAAGGGGAAATTAAATATAAAATAAAATAAAAACAAAACAAAATAAATATACTAAAAACAAATTAAATCAAATCAAATCAACTGAAATAAACATAAAAATCTCAAGAACATAATTAAATTGTTTGCTCAAAAATGCTAAAATGATTTACCTTTTTTCGACATGATTTTAGGTTTTCAAAAACTTATTGGTTGCGGAAATTAGACCTACCAACTATAAAATAGTCCATTAAGTCCTATTAACTTCTCCTTCCTAAAACTAAAAATTGATTAAACATCAAGATTAATTTTTCTTATAACTCTCATGTGATTGGAATGAGAAAGTTTCAAGAGTAGATTGAATGATGTGTGTCTACTCCCATTCTCGTCGTGGAAAAGAAAATAACAAAGAAGACAAGTTAATTGAGATTATTCTAGTCACAAATTCTCAAAAGAAGCATTTCAATTAGAAGTATTGTTATTGATCTCCAAAGGTATTAAAGATCTTTCGTTATTTAAGTTATATGGCATCATGAACAAGATCATTTACAATTGTTTTTTTAAATAAAATTTTTAAATTCCGCTGTGTAAACCTTAAAACCATATTTTCCAATAGTAAATTCCTTTAAACTTTTCTAATTACTTCCATAAATCTCGAGTGCCATTATTCTCTAATGAGCAACTAATTATGATCTAATAACGTATATAATTGGTTTATTTGGTATTCACCATATCAAACAATTTTAACATCTTATTTACCGTAACTCATTTGCCCTAATCCTAAATAAAAATTATGAGAATATTATTTTTGTTCTTCACGAAGTTGTGGAGTTGATATCTATAATTAACGTTAAATGTTAATGTGTCTCATTATTAAAATAATTATTTCTTGAATGTGCTCTATTGAAACAACTTTCTCAAATGCACTCCTTAAAATTTTTCCTTATAGTCCTTCAAAAGTATTTTTATTTTTTAATTTTTAACCTGTCACTAAAACTAACTTTGGAGTATTAATGACGTGGCACCCACCAACAGATTCAATAATCTCTCCGAGTACCGATCCTCTATGTGTCGAAGTTCTTGTTAAAGGGCGAATCATGTCACTTGATATATTTGTTTTTTAATGCAGCTAATGAAGCAATGAAGAAAAGTCAAGAAGATACCCAATTAACACGTCATTCCCAAATATAAGGGTCAAAATAATCATCAAGATTTCGCAGGGCAATATAGCCAACATCTGCATTTTTATTCCAGCGAACAATAATTAATTGCTTTTGAAAACCACAACTTAACCAGATTTTTATCTCTAATTTCGTGTTTCCACACACAAATTATCAGAACAGATCAATATCCTCAAAGACGAGGTTACAATAATCGCTGCCAATATTCTTGGAGTCGGTGGCCCATAGTGTATCACCAACTCATGCAATTGATGCACATTGTCGCATTGCGGTGTCTTGTCCAGAACAGTTATCACCCTCTCTCATTTCTTGTTGAAAAACACTTAAAAAAGCACCACGAATGCTAAGCACTATCAACTTATTAAAGGTGGGCCAAACCACTTTCTATTAATGGATGGTGTTCAATAGTACTGAAACTATAACAAAAAAGGCTATTTGTGACGACTTTTTTTGTGACGACATTTATCGTCTCAAATAATACAATATTTGTGACGATATGTCGTCGCAATTACTCCCCATTAAATAAAATAACCATGTTGTCGGTAATAACTTAAATGTCATTACAAATAATTTTAGAGCGCAAATATTAATGGCGCGGATTTTTACCGTCAAGGTAATCCATTTTTTGCGACGACAAGTCATCGCAAATAATAACATATTTGCGACGACATTGTCGTCGCAAATAATTTCATGTTATTTGCGACGACATTTTCTCTTTGTCGTCGCAAATAATCTTTTCAAGATTTCACCAAAAACCAAACATGGGAAAAATGATTATTTGCGACGACATTTTAGATTTATTTGCAACGACATTGTCGTCGCAAATAATTTCATGTTATTTGCGACGACATTTTCTCTTTGTCGTCGCACATAATCTTTCCAAGATTTCACCAAAAACCAAACGTGAGAAAAATGATTATTTGCGACGACATTTTAGATTTATTTGCAACGACATTGTCGTCGCAAATAATTTCATGTTATTTGCGACGACATTTTCTCTTTGTCGTCGCAAATAATCTTTTCAAGATTTCACCAAAAACCAAACATGGGAAAAATGATTATTTGCGACGACATTTTAGATTTATTTGTGACGACAATGTTGTCGCAAATAATTTCATGTTATTTGCGACGACATTTTCTCTTTGTCGTCGCAAATAATCTTTTCAAGATTTCACCAAAAATCAAACGCGGGAAAATAATTATTTGCGACGACATTTTAGATTTATTTGCGATGACATTGTCGTCGCAAATAATTTCATGTTATTTGCGACGACATTTTCTCTTTGTCATCGCAAATAATCTTTTCAAGATTTCACCAAAAATCAAACGCGGGAAAATAATTATTTGCGACGACATTTTAGATTTATTTGCGATGACATTGTCGTCGTAAATAATTTCATGTTATTTGCGACGACATTTTCTCTTTGTCGTCGCAAATAATCTTTTCAAGATTTCACCAAAAATCAAACGCGGGAATTTCTCTTTGTCATCGCAAATAATCTTTTCAAGATTTCACCAAAAATCAAACGCGGGAAAATAATTATTTGCGACGACATTTTAGATTTATTTGCGATGACATTGTCGTCGTAAATAATTTCATGTTATTTGCGACGACATTTTCTCTTTGTCGTCGCAAATAATCTTTTCAAGATTTCACCAAAAATCAAACGCGGGAAAATGATTATTTGCGACGACATTTAAACTTATTTGCGACGACAATGTCGTCGCAAATATGTCTGATCTAATATACCCTATCTTCTTCCTCTTCATTTTCTCCCGACGCTTTCTCTCTCTCTCTCTCTCTCTCTCTCTCTCTCTTGCTATGTCTCTCTCTCTCTGCCTCTTCTTCCCCTCGCCACCGGCCTTCTTTTCTCTCTCTTCCCTTCTCTCTCTCTCTCTTCCCTTCCTCTCTCTTTCTCTCTTCCCTTCTCTCTCTCTGTATTAAAAAAGTTAGATGTGACTGTTTGTAAGAACTTTTTACTGTAGCAAAACTCAAATCGGTGAAGTGAAAAGTTTTTAGTTTTAAATTTTTATAGTTGAAAGTTTTTAAAAAATGTTACATTTTTTTCTGTTATAAGTAAAAGTTTTTAGAAAATATCACATCTCATCTCGAATTAAAAACTTAAATTCGCGAAGCGAATGAGACCTAAGTTCGTTTAGTCACTTATTTAAGTTTTTAATTTGAATTGAGATATGATTTTATATGAGAATTTTTCATTGTAGTAAAAAAAGTTATATGTGATTATTTTTAAGAACTTTTTACTGTATCAAAATTCGAATTCTAAACTCAAATCGGTGAAATAAATAGGGTCTTAATTAATATATTTAACTACCGCCCCGCCCCCGCCACTCCTCTCTCCTCTTCTCTCTCTCTTTATTCCCTTCTCTCCCTATCTTCCCTTGCTCGCCGGTTCTGCCGCCGCCGCGCCGAATCGCCCGTCGCCGCCTCACCGTTCGACGTTTACCGGTATGTTTTACACACTCCAGTAACTTTTTTTTATTGTTTTTATGTGTTTTGTTGAGTTGTTTGTAAAGTGTTTGTAAAAATGTCTAATGAAGTTTCTAAACATTTACTATGAGGCTGTGTAAATGTTAGTTTATGACGTTATGACGTTAATTTAGAATTATTTTTGAACTAGTGGTTAATTTATTAATTTACATTATTTGTTAACATAATTAGATTTAATGTCGAGGAATGAAATTTTTTTGTGTATTTAAATATGTTACTCTAGAATGTTAATTTACATTATTTAAAATGTTAATTTCGGTCACGTTAAATTATGTTCGATGTTTTAATTTGATGTAGGCGTTTAATTTTTCGCCTTCGTCGCTGTTTGCCTGGTTCCTCCCACGTAATCCCGCTATTTTCAACTCCCGTTTAGTGGGTTTCAACTTTGTAAGTTTTTTATATTTATTGTACTTTTAGTTTAAAATTGTTGTAGTTTTTGGTTGTATGAATTTGGGATTATGATTTTGATATTTGAACTATGATTTTCTTATATTGTTGAAATTTAGTATATGTTTGTGATTCTTGTTTTGGGTGGCACATCATGTAGCTATGGTGTGCCGAAATCTTTTAAAGTTATTTTTCTGCAGGTTTAGATTTTTGGATCATAACAAATATAAGCCGTTATGTTGCTGAAATTTAGTTAGAAGGTGTTAGAGTTGATGGCTAAATTGCAGCCCAACATCCAATTACCTACGATTGATCGTCCAGAACCAGTTGACCTATACGCTCCTCTGCCTCTTTCAGATGATGACGGTCCTGATGATGATTCAGATGCTGACGATGCTACAAACTTAGACGATTAGTTCCGTTATATGTACTTTTTTTATTTTTCACTTTATTTAGACTTTTATATTTTTTTGAACATTATATATGCACTTCATGTAGTATTCATAATATATTTTATAAATTTATTTAGATTTATTATTTTTAATATTAATTTATATTTCACTTTTAATGTATCTTAATAAATTCTATTCAGTATGTAACATAATAATGTTTAATTAAAAATATTAAAAATTAATTAATTGCTATTTTTTAAAATTATAAAAAAATTAATTTTAGTTTTTTGCGACGACTTTTTTAGACTTGTCATCGCAAAAAAATAAGATTATTTGTGACGACAATTTGAAATGTCGTCGCAAAAAATGATCATATCACAAGAATTTTGCAACGACATATTAGCGACGCCTGTCGTCGCAAATACAGACTGTCATCACAAATACATTTGCGACGACACTATGTCATCGCAAAAAACGTTTTTATGACGAATTATTTGTGCCGATAAATTTGTGACGACGTATTGTCGCAAAATACCTTATTTGTGACGACATTCGGGTTTTTGCTACAACTTTTTGTCGTTGTAAAACCCCCCTTTTCTTGTAGTGTGATTAGTATCTTATAGCACTATTCTTTCTTGTTTCCTTCTTCCG